>NC_137033.1:43440855-43488355 GCF_032717465.1 Coenobita brevimanus
AACAGGAAAACTAAGAAAAAAGGAGAAAATTGCGGAAGAAAGAAAAGGTAATAAATGAAAGAAGAACCAGGTGAAAGATAGGAGTGACAAGAAAACCAGAAGTGAAAGTAACAGACAAAGCGGAGGGAGAGAAAAGAGAAGTCAGGAAATGCAAGACAAAGGGAGAAGCCAGGAAAGAAGGGAGAGAGAGAGAGAGAGAGAGGGGGGGGGGAGACAGAGACAGACAGAGACGAGACAGAGACAGAGGAAAAGGCAAGACTCACACAAGCAGAGCGGGAAATAAATGAAAATGAAACTGGTAAGGAGGGGACGGTGTTGGAAAAAAAAAAAAAAAGAGGGAGAATCGGAAGGAGGGTGAAGCAGGGGAGGGAAAAAGGAAGTAGAAGTTGATGGAGCGTGGAAAGGAAGGAAGGAAGGAAGGAAGGCAAGAGAAAACAATTGCACAGACCAAGACGGAGAAATGAAGAGAATGGATGAAGAATGTGAGAAAGGCGGAGCAGAAAAACAGGAGAAAAGGAAGACTAAAAGTATATGAAGGAAGAAAATTTCGTGGAGGAAGAGCAAAGAATGAAAAAAGATGAAACTGAAGGAATAAAAAAAAAAAAAAAAGATGATGGAGGACATATTAAGCAGACGGGAGGGAGGGGCAAGATGGGGGTTAGAGAGAGAGAGAAGAAAGAAAAGGAATACAAGAAAGGAAACCAGATGAGGGAAAGTACAATTCATCCAAACAAATGGAAAAACGAAGGAAATGAGAGAACAACACGACAAAGGATTAAAGAAGGAAGGAAGAGGAATATGATGAAAGAGTAAGGAAGAAGGAAGACAAGGATGATGAAAGATTAAGGAAGGAAGGAAAAGGGATATAATGAAGGATTAAGAAAGGAAGGAAAAGAATTATGATAAAGTACTAAGAAGGGGGGAAAATTAATATGATATGATACAGGAAGAAAGGACGGAAGGAAGAGCACAAGGAAGACTTCTCTCTCGCAACGCAAAGGAGAAACAAAAAAGAATACTATTTCCCTCGCATTCCTATTGCCTCACTGATCGAGAGAGAGAGAGAGAGAGAGAGAGAGAGAGAGAGAGAGAGAGAGAGAGAGGACGATATAGGGAAAGGCAGTGCAGTATGTAAAGAGGGTGGGGTGGGGTGTGGATAGAGGACAGGGGAGGTAAAGAGGGGAAGGGTGGGGTGGGATGTGGATAGAGGGGAGGGGAGGTAAAGAGTGGAAGGGTGGGGTGGGGTGTTGATAGATGGGAGGGGAGGTAAAGAGGGAAGGGTGGGGTGGGGTGTGGATAGAGGGGTGGGTAGGTAAAGAGTGGAAGGGTGGGGTGGGGTGTGGATAGAGGGGAGGGAGGTAAAGAGGGGAAGGGTGGGGTGGGGTGTGGATAGAGGGGTGGGTAGGTAAAGAGGGAAGGGTGGGGTGGGGTGTGGATAGAGGGGTGGGTAGGTAAAGAGGGGGAAGGGTGGGGTGGGGTGTGGATAGAGGGGTGGGTAGGTAAAGAGGGGAAGGGTGGGGTGGGGTGTGGATAGAGGGGTGGGTAGGTAAAGAGGGGAAGGGTGGGGTGGGGTGTGGATAGAGGGGTGGGTAGGTAAAGAGGGGAAGGGTGGGGTGGGGTGTGGATAGAGGGGTGGGTAGGTAAAGAGGGGAAGGGTGGGGTGGGGTGTGGAAAGAGGGTAGGTAGGTAAAAGGGGAAGGGTGGGGTATGGATAGGTGGGTAGGTAAGAGGGGAAGGGTGGGGTAGGGTGTGGATAGAGGGGTGGGTAGGTAAAGAGGGGAAGGGTGGGGTGGGGTGTGGATAGAGGGGTGGGTAGGTAAAGAGGGGAAGGGTGGGGTGGGGTGTGGATAGAGGGGTGGGTAGGTAAAGAGGGGAAGGGTGGGGTGGGGTGTGGATAGAAGGGTGGGTAGGTAAAGAGGGGAAGGGTGGGGTGGGGTGTGGATAGAGGGGTGGGTAGGTAAAGAGGGAGACGGTGTGGCTGATGCTGCATAACAATGGCTTGATATTTGGACAAAAGACTTACATGTGAGACTTACCTTTGTGGAGAAACTGTGGTATACTCTCTCTCTCTCTCTCTCTCTCTCTCTCTTACTGTCACTTTCTTATTTCTTCCTTTTTCCCTTTTCTTCTCTGCAGTCTTTTATTTTTGCCCATTTTTTCTTTCATAATTAGATTCCTTTTTATTTTCCTTCTTTGTATTCATCACGTTTCTCTTTCCTTCTTCCTTCTCCTACAAGCTCTTTTTCTGTAATTTACTCTTTTACTTTCCTATTCAGCTGTCCTTCCTCCTCCTCCTTCACTCTCGGGGGGGGTCTTACAAAGGGAGTGCTGGCCGGGGCTTGATATCACGACCCTCAAATTCCGCACATCCAGCCACAGTGGTTTTCAGGTTAATTCCCGAGACGAGTGGTTGCAAATGGCCCTTAACCCCTTCAGTGCCAGGACGCCTTTTGGATCTTATTCTTCCTCTCTCCTGGCGATGTCATGAGCCCCTTCACTCCGATGACGTACCTGTGTAGTTTAGTCTTGTAGCTGCCACACGGGTTTATTTAGCAGAAAACCCAGCTATTCAGTGGCTTAAGGCATTCGAAAAATAGAGGTAGCAAGATATCAACGAACAATGTCATTGGACCGTACAGGTTAAGGTTAAGAGAGGCTTTTTGATATATTTATTAGCAAAAGGGGTTACGTGTAGTTTTTATTAACCACTTCACAAATAAAGATAAATGCCCGCCAATATATGTTCTTGGCTGAAACACAAGCTGCCTACAAACCAAACTTTAAGACAATTATTAAAACTCTACGGAATGCAGTCACCGCGTTTCACAAAATGCCAATCCATATTAAAAGAATATAAATTACTGCGGCTGGCATTCGATAGTCTTTGAACAAATCCGCTTCTGCACATCCGCACAGTTGCTCTTTCCTGAGGGTTTGGTGAAACTGCGTCCAGAACACACACACACACACACACACACACACACACACACACACACACACACACACACACACCGACAAAAACTATATCGCCTCGCTTTGCTAAAGGCGTGTGATAAGATAAAAAGATGCGTCTCCGTATTAAAGAGGTTAAGGTGATGCTGGCCGGGGCTTGATATTACGTACACTCAATCACGCACAGACAGCCAGAGTGGTTTTAAGTTAGTGCCGGAGATAAGTGGCTGCAGATGCCAACTGAATCATCATCACTGTCATCATTATCATCATCGGTATCATCATTATCACCATCATCCTCACTACAATCATCGTCATCATCATCATCATCATCATCATCATCATCATCATCGATTATCGTCGTCGTCGTCCTCACTTTCCATTCAGACAGTTTTATCAGAGAGTGGGCTTGCCGCCCTGCCATCTGTTGTGCTTTGTGATTAATTTTTAGAAATATTTAGTTGTCTTTGGCCCTTTATAAATGACCCCAAGTCATTCTTTCCATATGATTCCTTTTATGTTCTGTTTGCTATCACCAGATGGTCTTTTTATTTTATGTTATTTATTGATTTATTATTTACGTCACTGGGGTGGGATTCTCATATCTAATTAGGATCAGCTCCCTGTCGCAACTGTGATTTATTTTCCTAGGAAGAATAAGCAAAGAAGAGTGGAAACTTCCCACGTCTCTTTTTTCCCTCGTGCAGAGACACAGATCCTAGTTATTGGAAGAAAATTATCGTAGGTTATGTGTGTTTTCTGCAGGAAGTACAAGGAAAGGGGAGTACAGAATCTTCTCTCCTGTTTACTTCTTCCTGTAGAAACAGATCTAAGTTACGACAGTGAATTGATGGTATGTTTGAGTATCCCATCCGTGAGTAGCAGTTGGTTTGGAAACTATCCTCATTAAACCTCCATATTCACGAAAAAAAGAAAGAAAAGACCGATTTTGCCGCTACTGTGATAAAAAACTGAAACTTTGTACATAAGTGCCTTGTGATAGGGTAGTAGGAAATGTGGACGTAAAAGAGCAAAGGTTGAAAGTCAAAGTAATATTCAGCCGATGTACATAAAAAGTACAGAGGATACGAACAGTCATGGCGCGATATTGGAAGGTGTAAAAGACTGAGTTTGGTGTTGAAATATACTACGTCCGAGTCGCACGTTAGGCGCTTGATATCCAACAGGTCACCGGGTTACATACACGAGGTCAGAAAGTGAATTATGTGATCGTCAGACCAGCTTACTTTCTAAAGGAGCAATAAGTTCTTGTGTGTGACTGTCAATGGAATTTTCTCGAGATAAAGGTGTTGTTCAGGATCAGCACACAACAGAATAGTGATCTGGAGTAGTAACTAAGGTCATCGTAAAAATGTATTGCATATTAAATAGAGAGAATTGTTTGGGAAGAGGAACATATGACCGTGTTGCGTTATTATTAAACCTGGTATTAATAAAGTGATTCATGTTTACGCCAGGTCATGTCAAGGCTGAGTGATTATCATGACTAAATGTAAAACTGCAGGCCCGTGTGCGCCAGGGTTCGAATCCTGATGCGGGTAGCTGACGTTATTGTACTCAGGTGTACATCCACCCTTTGTGGGTTGGTAGATAAAATGAGTACCTAGGGTAGCACCTAGGAGAGGTATCTTCAGTAACCTGGATGACTCAGTGGCCTTGTAACCCAGGACAGTGGATGAATAACCCTCCAAAGGCTCAGTGGGCTATATTATGGAGATAAACACAGAGCATAAGCATTACATGATGTTTGCCTCCACCTTTACCTTTATATTAACAATTCGACCCTGAGTACAACATACGCCGGCAAATACTTCGTGATGCATTTTATACACGACACAACACAATCATCACCACCTTTACCATATTCCCAATACTGTAAACAGAGGAATAAAATTACTTCTAACCTATATACTAGAAGTCCCTCTCAGCACAGACAAAATAGTCTGAAGGCATCAAGCATAGTCAAAATAGCGTCGTATTGAAGAAATAAATTTGGCACAAATCTTGTACCTATGAAATACTTTTGCATTTTATTTCGGCTGACATCAAATGCTTTTGTTATATTGGAGTCATGTAGGTCAATAAATGTTAAAAAGCTATCAAGATTAACGTTTTGGCCGAGAAGAAAACAGTTTGTATACCATTTCAGGTCACGAGTGCCCATTTTATTTCGCTTAGATCTTTCACTTTCTCTAGATTTGTTATTCCCTACAATCAAATTAAGTATTTCTTATTTTATTTGTGATCCCTGCTAGCGATTGTTCATCATAGGAAAGTACTTTAGTACTGAGGGGATAAATGAAGACAGTATCTAACCCCTCTAATTCGAAAAAGCATTCTAAAGCTCAGTAAAATCGTCTAAAGTAAGCAAGAATTACATAAAATGTATGTTCGAATGGCTGAATTAGTCAGGCTACCAAGTGACAATTTTGTTCAGCCGAGGTTCTTTCCAGCTGTCAAAATGTTCAAAGTTGCCTCGATTAACCTTTCGAATGCTAGAATTTTCCTCGCTGAATAAAATAATGTATATTTAGCCTGAATAAGAAGTCCAAGTCTGTCCATGGCAACGAAAGGGTAAACTTTGCAGCAATGTTATCGCCAAATATACCATACACACAGCTACTAGTACACTTATTTCCCAGAGTCAGGACAGATCCAGTCTGCATTCCTGCTAACATCTGACGATTTTATTTAAGCGAGTAACTGGAGCCTGATATTGCTAACACTGGTACCACCAACCCTTTCATGGTCGAGAAAACTTATTTTATTCTAGGTAACGCCAGACGATTTTCTTCATGTGAAAGCAAGTCCCCCCTTACGGAATCATGGAGTCTGGCTACAGACAGACAGACAGAAAGGATGTCACTGGAGCCTGAAAGTGTTTATGCTGGTACCATTAACCCTTTCATGGTCGGGACAATTCTAGTATTCTCTTCCAGGCAAGATCAAATGGTGTTACTCAGGTGAAAATGAGTCATAGGAGCCTCAGTGTTAACTCATCGACCTTTACTATCTATCTATCTATTGCCTGATGCCATAATCCCATTAGGGGTGGCCATTTGACTCCGAGTTATTTGTTTTACAGGAAGGGGCACTAACCCTCCACCAACCCACTTGATGACACGTAGGGAGCACGTAATTGTTTGGTTATATGGTTACCACCCAGCGTTGTAAATGGTTTCTTGGCTTACAGGAAACCATTAGGCTTGTCACTCAATGTAAAGCCACCTGTAAAGGAAAGAAAAGCAATAAGAAGTGACAGGAAAGATGGGAGAAGCAGGAAGAGAGGAGGGCAGGCACAGAAAAAGAATGATAAAGGCTGAGGAAGAAGTAGGCAGCACTACATCAAGTGAGTGGATGATGGTCGCCACCACCTACTCATTGCAGATAAAAAAAAAATAAAAAATAAATCAAACACTGACTGTGAATCACCCTAATTATATGAAAAACAAGCCTAAAAAATAATACAGCGGTTTAATAAGTGCAGACCAACCTTTGCTAGCCCCTTGAATCTGGTGCACATGTTGTTATACCCGCGCGAAAACTGGTATTATGCTTTAGGTGTGTGTGGGGTGGGCAGGGGGGTGTTACCAGTGTGGGTCACTGCGGATTCACCCACTAATTTCAAAGTGAATGGACAGAAAAGCAGGAGAAGCGAAAGGACTTGTGATGTTGCCTGTACAGTAGAGGAAGATTGTGACTCAGCAGTAAAAGGTTTTTTGGCTCAGTGACCCTTGTTTAGTCGATAGGCAGTAAGTCTAAGCCGTCTTCTCACCGGTTAAGGGCTTATATTTTTGGCTGTCAAGGAAGCTCCCTTACACCTCTTGTTTGCCGTTTCTTTTTTATACGATTGGATAATATCGTTTTGTTAGTAATTTATGCATAGTATGGAGATATTAGAATGACTGAAGGAACACAGAAGACGGTAAGGTGTATTAAGGAATATATAACGCTTAGGAGGTGTTAGGGAGCTTCAATACCATACAAGAATACGGACCAAGGTGGTTCCCCAGCACCTCATCCTTACCAGTTAATATCTGTATATGATACTAATTTATTCAGGCTATTTATGCAGTCTGTGACGGCGTTGGAATGATACAGATAACACAGGAGAGAACAGTGAGGTGTAATACGCTTAATATATCGCAAAGTATAAGTGTAATACGCTAAATATATACCGGGTAGCTCTATATCGTTGGTTAAGGACGCTTCCTAACACCTTTTCTAAAGCGATTTATATTGCTTATTACAGATTGCTGTCCTCTTCTTTGGTATATAAATCTTTCCACTATCGCCAGACCCTGCATATATAACGCGGAAAAGGATATTAACCAGCCATATCGAAAAATAAATCGTAAAAGGAGAGGTATTAGGGAGCTTCCTTAACTGATGGGAATACAGGTCTTGAATAACAAATGTCTTGTCTGTGTAGGGCAAAAGGCGTCGTGTAATCCCGTAGGTCTTTTTATTTAAGACATCTTCACTGTATTTAGAACCCTTTCACTATATTTAGAACCCTTTCACTGTATTTAGAACCCTTTCACTATATTTAGAACCCTTTCACTGTATTTAGAACCTCTTTACTGTATTTACAACCTTTTCACTGTATTTAGGACCTTTCCACTGTATTTAAAACCTTTTCACTGTATTTAAAACCTCTTTACTGTATTTAGATCCTTTTCACTGTATTTAGAAACTCCTTACTGTATTTAGAACCCTTTCACTGTATTTAGAACCTCTTTACTGTATTTACAACCTTTTCACTGTATTTAGAACCTCTTTACTGTATTTAGAACCTTTTCACTGTATTTAAAACCTCTTTACTGTATTTAGATCCTTTTCACTGTATTTAGAAACTCTTTACTGTGTTTAGAACCTCTTCACTGTATGGTCTGCAGTCCTGACGGACCCAGGTTCGAATCCCGGCTGGGGCAGGGAACAGTTTAAGGATTTGAATTTCATTATATCAGGCTTTACTGATCTACCAGAAGACCCGCTGACATGTCGTAAAAATACCCCCGCTAATACCAATATACCAGTCCTGCATGAGACAGCCCTAGCATGTATTCAATATGGACTGTGGGTGTTAGCGCCGAAGTGGTGACATGTAGAGGTGTATGGTATGTAGGAGGACTGCTGGGCCTTGATAGCAGGCTGTGAAGCCTATGCCCAGAGTCGGACCAAAAAAAAAAAAAAATTAGAACCTCTTTACTCTATTTAGAACCACTTCACTGTACTTAGAACCTCTTCACTGTATTTAGAACCTCTTCACTGCATTTAGAACCTCTTCACTGCATTTAGAACCTCTTCACTGCATTTAGAACCTCTTCACTGCATTTAGAACCTCTTCACTGCATTTAGAACCTCTTCACTGTACTTAGAACCTCTTCACTGTATTTAGAACCTCTTCACTGCATTTAGAACCTCTTCACTGCATTTAGAACCACTTCACTGCACTTAGAACCTCTTCACTGCATTTAGAACCTCTTCACTGCATTTAGAACCTCTTCACTGCATTTAGAACCTCTTCACTGTATTCTTTACTTTACTCTGGATAACTGTACTGAGCATCTCTTAACACCCTCAGTCCGGTGATTATTTTTCAGCTCATTTTTGCTGCCTCCAGTCCGTTTTACTCGTATTTTCTCAGCTTGGGAAGGATCTCTAGAACTGAAGGATTAATTTAAATACTAAATAACTTTCATTTTTAATACCAAAGATGAATAACACCTTCTGGTGGTAGCAAGAATTGAAGAAATAATTTATCATGGAAGTGAAGTGGTAGTAAAGCAATGCCCACATCACACTAAGGACCTTCCTCTCCCTTACGAAAAGGCTTAGAGTGGCTTTGAGGATTCCGGACACTTCTTGTACACATAACACCTCAGTATCCTCTTGATGTAAACTTATTTATGTTCAAATAAAGTAAAAGATATATATGGCAGAATTAAGGTGTAAGACGTAAAATAAATCGTTAAGGAAGACGTTTTACGACGTCTCCCATGTCTTACAGAATACGGCCCTTACTGTGAATGACAAGTATATTTCCTGTAGCGTACATGATGTGGCTCACAATGGATATCATTAATATAATCAAGAGAACATCAATTTATTTGCTAAATTATTGGAATCAAAACTGAACACAGTACTCCATGTGTCGGTAATTCGGGACTGAACAAAGTGTGGATAATATTTCTTGATATAGTTTTGAATGTTCTCCATCTGAATCCAAGAAAATATTTTTGATTCATAGCTTCTCCACACACTTGTCTTGATTTTATGGCATTTGTTTTAAAAATTCCATTACTTCCTTGGGCTGTCTTTCGTACCTACCATAGTGCATTTAATAGACAGAGAGAAAGAGAGATATAGACAGATAGATAGACAAACAAAAGTAGATATATAAGCATAGATGGATAGATATAAACATTATTCGTAAAGTAATATTTAATAATGGTGCTATTGATAGTCCTCCAATATTTCCATGTTCAACTCGAATATTGAACTAATTTTGTTGGACGGAAGTTTTTGCCTTTAATACTGAATAATTGCATTTCTCAATATATAATTCCGCTGACCATGTTGCAGTCAATTAATCCGTCTCTCTGAATTACCCACCTTTGTAGGGCTGTAATCTGATGTAATTACAATTCATTATCGCCTACCTAACGAGGCGATAATATAATCGCCTGCTCCAGTGTGTGTGTGTGTGTGTGTGTGTGTGTGTGTGTGTGTGTGTGTGTGTGTGTGTGTGTGTGTGTGTGTTCTCAAAATATCTTAAAGTGTGAGCAGATTGTATCTAAACTTTGTGGGCAGTATCCCGGGATATATGGCTTGTTTGTTAATAATTTTGGCGAAGTTGCAATGATATGCTCCCAACTGCCAGAAGATTTTGCAAGAAAAAATACTGTCTAGCTTTTTCTTTTAGCTTGCCATTATTCAATACAACCGCTATTTAAAGGGTAACTATTAGAAATTCTTCAACTGCCTGTTATACTCAATGACCTTCACCGACATGATACCCCTGACTCCAGGCGTCTGAATGCTAGCGTGATATTAAACTTCGTAGAAGTAAACAATGATACCATAAGATTTTCTTCGATTTTGGCGAAGCTGCGATAATATGCCTCCGATTGTCAAAGGATTACTGATCTAGTTTTTTCTTTCGTGATGGCGGGCAATACACATTCCAGGGCGAATGCTGTGGCCTTTATATTAATCTCTGAATTCAGGCAAGTCAGTGCCACATTATAGAATAGGACCCATCACTGAACCTTGTTGCACTCATCTTGTGAGATTTATCCAGGCTGCTTATTTTCCATTGCACCTCATTGTTTAGATTCCACAACCAGTTTCCTGTTCACCTAGACACACTAGCCCGAATGTTCGTCAGTTAAGGAAGCACCCTAACTCCTTTTCCTACGCAAATTAATTAAATACACCTTACGCTACTGTCCTTCTCCGTGTTACATAAATCCTTCCTATATCACCATACTCTGCATAAATAACGTATTAAAGAATATTAACCAGTCACATCCAAAAACAAATCACTATGGAACAGGTGTTAGGGAGCTACTTTACCCAACAAGAATACGGGCCACCGTCGCTGAAACCATGCGCTGTAAGTTTTCGAGGAACCCTTGATGGAGCCTTTATCGAATGCTACTTAATGGTCAAACGAAATTATGTGTACGTTTTGCTTCATCTCGGATACTGGTATAATATAAAAAGGTGAAAACGATCAGACATGACAGATTATTTCAGAAATAGTGCTGTGAATGCTTTGTGTGGTTGCTAATGTTTAACTGACATTATTCATTCATTCGTTCACTCATTCATTCATTCACTCACCGCTATATTGCTTCATTTCATTCCATCTTTTTTTCTTCCAGTCATTCGTGCCGGTATGCCTTATGTCCTTCCAGTAATCCAGCACCAAAACCACAGCAAATAATGGTCAGAACATCAGCAGGAACAGAGCAGCCTGGACGGACATACTGCACCTGCCACTAAGAGGATCACAGGCTCAGTCTTGTGGGATCCCAGAGTGTTAAGTAGAGGGATGGCCTGTGTGTGTGTGTGTGTGTGTGTGTGTGTGTGTGTGTGTGTGTGTGTCTGTGTGTGTGTCTGTGTCTGTGTCTGTGTGTGCGTGCGTGCGTGCGTCTGTGTGTGTGTGTGTGTGTGTGTGTGTGTGTGTGTGTGTGTGTGTGTGTGTGTGTGTGTGTGTGTGTGATTATTTTGTTATATTCATGTAGTATTTCCAAACACCAGACTAAATTAGGCTTGAGATAAACTTCACAAGAATGAAAGTTATATCTTGCTCTTCCACTTCCAGTAGTATCTCCCAAGCTGGACAAAGTCTTAAGAAAGCAAGAGTACATGAAATACCCTCATAGTGTAGGAGTTACGATGACTTCAGCAGGGCGGAAGAGAAAATAAAACGCATTCCATCTGTGTGTTTAGGGCAGGATGGACAGGGTCCTGGGTTGCAGTAAGAGGGGCTTAGACGACTTAAGGATGGAGAGCGTCCTCAAGGTTGGAAGTCTTTGATGTGGTTTCCTCTGCGTGTGTGTGTGATGTGTGTGTGTGTGTGTGTGTGTGTGTGTGTGTGTGTGTGTGTGTGTGTGTGTGTGTGTGTGTGTGTGTGTGTGTGTGTGTGTGTGTGTGTGTGTGTGTGTGTGTGTGTGTGTGTGTGTGTGTGTGTGTGTGTGTGTGTGTGTGTGTGTGTGTGTGTGTGTGTGTGTGTGTGTGTGTGTGTGTGTGTGTGTGTGTGTGTGTGTGTGTGTGTGTGTGTGTGTGTGTGTGTGTGTGTGTGTGTGTGTGTGTGTGTGTGTGTGTGTGTGTGTGTGTGTGTGTGTGTGTGTGTGTGTGTGTGTGTGTGTGTGTGTGTGTGTGTGTGTGTGCGCGCGCGTGCGTGCGTGCGCGCGTGCCTGTGCCGTGCTTCTAAGAGGAAGCTGGAATGCGAAACTGTCTTCCAGACTTAACACACGTTTTGTACTTCAACTTGAGGGCAACACGAGTGCCATCACTGGTTTCAGCTTCTGTCTGGTGAATGTGATGAATAGAGTGACAACTTTTTTTTTTTTTTTTCAACAAAACTTCACTCTCAGGAAAAAAAAAAAAAAAAAGGAGAGTGGTTGCCTGATGAACATGAAACTGTCATCGTACTCAAGGGGCAATTTGTTTTTAATTATTCTGCCCTTTAGTATACTATTATCTATTATTTACTAAACTATTCGACAATGGGACGTCATGTATATTACCGTATATTCTTGCTTCTTCCAGGCGATTTTACTCGGCTTAGAGGGGATTTTTGTGACTGCTACGGTTAGATAAAGCCTTCATTAGCCTCTTTACAGCTATGGGTCTGTCCTAAGCTGAATAAAGTCGACTAGTAGCTCCAAGAATAAACCACAAAAATACCATCATAGTGAAACTGATGTTTGAATGGCTTATTGAAATAGGTTTGAATAGATATTATTTCCTTCCTCGCTTCTTTCTTTCTTTATCCCCATTAATACACTTCTTAACTTCCTGTCTTATTTTGCACCTTTTTATTTGCTTCTTCCAGCTTTCTTTTTGTTATTTTCAAAGGCTTATTTCCCTTGCTGTACAAAAAAAAAAATACTATTTTACTTAGTCGTTTATGAACGGATTTTATGTGCCATTTTAAAGTCCACGGCATATATATAATCGAATAAAATTCCTGATAGGATCCGTCCTCTTGTCATGGCAGTTTTATATATATATATATATATATATATATATATATATATATATATATATATATATATATATATTTATATTGTTACGGAACAGAGAAAGATAATGTACACTTTAAGTGAGAATACTAATAATCTCTACTGTCCCGTAAAGGTCCAGGTTCAAAATAAAAGAGTTAGGTAAAATTACAAGTTAAGGTTTAATGCTCAAACTAACAATAAAACATTCAGGACTCATAAGGATAATGTAATGGCAAAAAACAGGTTAAATATATGGTTAACTGCAATAGCCTCTATTAACACGAAATTAGCAAGAGTAAATTTACCTAAGTCAGCCCTGATAAAATGACAATACACTGGATAATGCTCAGTTAATGCAAGATAAATTATTACAGATACGAAATATTATTAATGATGGCTGACATTAAGAACCTTACATGAATTACAAAAACCCTACTAGGCCTAAGAATTAACACCTTATGCTACACAGTACAAGAAAAAATGCAACAACAGTTATACTCAAATTACACACAGCTGCTAGATGGCTGGAGACTTCCTGAGCACTCACAATAATAACAGCTGTACAGGGGAGGACAGAGATGTGAACAATATGAGGAGTAGATCTAAGTGGCAATAATGCAGAGACTCAGCTCATTATATAGGGGCCAGCAGAGCTTGATACAACTTGTAAGAAGGACGCGCAAATGAAGCCATGGGGACAAAGAGTTGACAATCCTACTCTGAACAACAGAAAGGACGACTTACTCTACTATAACGGTAGAAGGGGGGACTGAGGCAGAACACGCTCCTGATCAAACATGCAGCATACTGTGCGTTAAAATTATACAAAGGATGATGAAATCATAGGCTATGTAACACCTCCCCACAAAGAAAAAGAAATTTACAAAGGAAATTTCTTATTACTCTAAAACAATCTGTCTAAAGTCTAGATAAGCAATCTGCAATAACATTTTCTTTCCCCTTGACATGTTGTATGTCTAATGAATACTCCTGAAGAAGTAAACTCCATCTTGTCAATCTCTGATTTTTATCTTTAAACTTACTAAGGAATTTCAGTGGGTTATGATCGGTATAAATGACTATGGGGTCAAAACCAGAACACAAATAAAATGAAAAATGCTGTAAACCCAAAATCAAGGCCAAAAGCTCTTTCTCAATAGTTGAGTAGTTCTTTTCAGGTGGAGTGAACTTCTTACTGTAATAAGATACAGGATGTTCAATACCCTGATCATCCTCTTGCAGCAAAACAGCCCCAGCTTCTGTATCACTTGCATCAACAGCCATCTTAAAAGGCTTAGCAAAATTTGGAGTAGCGAGCACTGGCTGACTTAATAGGATAGCTTTAAGTTTGTTGAAAGAGGATTCACAGTTATCGGTCCAGACAAATTTAACTCCCTTTTTCAGTAGGTCTGTAAGTGGTGATACAAGAATTGAAAAGTTAAGAACAAATCTCCTGTAATAACCTACCATTCCCAAAAATCTTTGTAGCTCTTTCCTACTTTTAGGTCTGGGAAGATCACTTATAACCTGAACCTTAGCTGCTGGTGGTGCAACATGTCCATTACCAATTACATACCCAAGGTACTGAACTTTAGCTTGACCAAACTCACACTTTGATTAATTAGCTACAAGATTAGCCTGAACTAAACGCTCAAGAAATTTACTGACATGGCGTAGGTGATCTTTCCAGTTGTCACTGAAGATTAATACATCATCAATATAAACAACACACCCTGCCAAACCCTCTGTTACAACATTCATGAGCTTCTGAAATGTGGCTGGTGCATTCTTCATAACATATGGCATTACAGAACATGCAAAAGTCTTTCCTAGTGTTACAAAACATGAGATCTCCCTAGCACGTTCAGTCATAGGTACTTGCCAGTATCCCCTTAACAAATCAAACTTACTTATGCACCTAGCCTTTCCGATCTTGTCTATGCAATCTTCCACGCGAGGGAGAGGGTAAGTGTCTGTTTTGGTTATCTGATTAACACGTCTGTAGTCGATGCAAAGCCGCTGTGACCCACCTGGCTTAGGGACTAGAGTGACAGGAGAACTCCACTCGCACTGACAGGGCTCAATCATCTTGTGGTCCAACAGGTAGCCAAGCTCCTTCTCGATGAGAGGAACTTTCACTGGGTTCACACGGTAAGGAGGCAATTTAATTGGCTTTGCGTCTCCAACATCGACATCATGCATCAACACAGTAGTTCTTCCTGGAGTGGCACGGATCACTTGCGGGTACTCCTGCAGTAATGCCGAAAACTCCTGCCTTTCCTCGGGAGGTAGATGAGAAAGCTTAGTCTGGAGATCATTCATGATATCAGGATTCTTCCCCAAACTATCACTCAGGCTCATACTGCATGGGAGAACTTCACTTGCAGACTCGGGTGGAACAGCTACAGTGCAGACTGGATTATTTTCGTCCCGCCTGTGATATAACTTTAGCATGTTGATGTGACAAAGTTGCTTGTTCTTTCTACGATCTGGTGTGGCGATGACATAGTTGACATCACTGAGTTTCTTCTCCACGAAATAAGGACCACTAAACTTGGCTTGAGGAGGTTGCCCATGCACTGGCAGCAGAATCAAAACCTGATCTCCTGGCTGAAAGTGGCGTAACCTGGACTTCTTATCATACCAAGTCTTCATCTTCTCCTGAGCAGCTCCTAAATTCTCTCTCGCCAGCTGTAAAGCAGTGGACAGCCGTTCTTTGAACTTCATCACATACTCCAGCAGGTTGACGTCATCTTCCTCCGACAGCCAGCATTCCTTGAGTAACTTAAGGGGTCCTCTTACTTCATGGCCAAACAGTAGTTCAAAAGGTGAGAAGCCCAGTGATTCATTTGGAGATTCTCTTGCGGCAAATACAACGAATGGAAGACCTTTATCCCAGTCTTTCTGATGTTCCAAACAGTATTTCTTGAGCATTGATTTGAGTGTTTGATGATATCTCTCCAACGCTCCTTGGGTCTGGGGATGGTAAGCTGAAGACGTGATCTGGGAGATGCCCAACTCTTTCAGAGACTGCTTGAAAACATTTGACATGAAATTACTTCCCCGGTCTGACTGTACCTCCTTGGGCATACCAAACTTTGTGAAGAACCCTAGCATTTCCTTAACCACGTTCTTTGCTGAGATATTTCTAAGTGGAATGGCTTCAGGATAATGAGTAGCCATATCAATCAGAGTCAACACATAAGAAAATCCTGAAGAAGTCTTAGGAAGAGGGCCCACAATATCCACCAACACACGGGTGAATGGCGCCTCAAAAGGAGGAATGGGAACTAGAGGTGCAACCTTTTCGGTCTGATTACACTTCCCCACAACTTGACAGGTGTGACAAGACTTACAATACCAGGAAACATCCCTGAAGATACCTGGCCAGTAGAAGTGTTTCAAAATGCGTGCCACAGTCTTCCTCACTCCAAGGTGTCCTGCCAAACTGGAATCATGAGCCACTCTAATGATATCCTGCCTACAAACACGAGGGATGACAACTTGATGTACAACCTCCCACTCACAGTCGGCTGATGCTGTTGGGGGTCTCCACTTCCTCATAAGTACTCCTGACTTTATATAATAACAAGTAGAAGCACCAGCTGACTCTTCCTCACTGCAAGCAGAGTTAGCTAGACCTTTCAACTCAGGGTCAGCAACCTGCAACCCAACCAACTCTTGACGAGACAAATTATCAACACTACGGGGTACTGCCTCATCTGGTGAGTGGTCCAAATCAGCAAGGAAAGTGTCAGCTAGGATAACATCATCATTATCCTCTAAATCACCAGTAACTTTAGACTTAGCCCTAGTGACAGCACATGCAGGAAACACATCAGGGACATCACAATCCTGGGTCGCAGCCACTGGCTCACTAGACAACTGAGGAGCTGGACACACTTGACTTCCTCCAATATCATTTCCAAGTAAGAAAGTTACACCTGACATTGGGAGTGTCTCAACCAACCCAACCATAACGGAACCATTAACAAAACCAGACTCTAAATTCACCCTGCACAGAGGGACAGAGAAGTAATTATTCCCTACACCTTGTAAGATTACAGTTTCATCAGAGGAATTAACATTAGAGCCTAGAACACTGGTGAGCATAAGGGATTGGCAAGCACCTGCATCACGATATATTTTAACTGATTTCCTGTCATTACTGTCCAGAGGACTGACAAAACCATCAGACAGGAAATTAGCACATGAACTCTTGAGAGTGTCACCCACGTTACTGCTCAAAAGAGGAGCTCCATCATGAGAATTTAAGTTACCCCTCAAAACAGGTTCAGTTAACTCAGTTAAGGAATTCTGGGAACTCTCAAGGGTGGACACTAGACCAATTGACTGAATATTTAAAGACTCCTTTTTGTTCACATCACGCTGTCTCCTGAAACATTTCTCCGTAGTATGACCAAGCTTACTACAATAAGTACATTTACTTTTCTGAAATCTAGAGGTAAAGCTGGTATTTACTTCCTGAGAAACATCATCTTTATTCTCTTTCCTGTTACCTGTACTCTGAGTAAAGGCAACGTACTTACTCTCAGCTTTCCCTTTTTCTTTAGAATATCTCTTGTGAGTGAGAACATATTCATCAGCTAAAACTGCAGCATCAGACAAATTATCTATTCTTTTCTCATCAAGATATAGGCTTACATCTTTATTAACACACCTCTTGAAGTCCTCCAGCAAAATCATCTGCTTAAATTTACCAAAATCAGAATCCACATTCTTAGAATTTAACCACTGCTCTAACAGATCTTCTTTGATTTTTGCATACTCAACATGGGATTGCTTATCTTGCTTGTAAGTTGTCCTAAATTTTACTCTATAGGCTTCAGGAACAAGCTCATAGGCCTTAAGAATCATGCTCTTAACTACATCATAATTATCAGATTGATCCTGAGGCAAAGATGCATAAGTTACTTGAGCTTTGGTGAGAACAGTTTGAAGGAGTACTGGCCAATACTTTTTGGGCCAATTAAAACCTGTAGCTACCCTCTCAAACAACTGAAAATACTTTGTTAAATCTGATTCATTAAAAGGAGGGACAAGTTTAACATTTTTAGCCACATCAAAATCATCAGAGCTAGATGATCCAGTTCCACCTTGTTTCATGCGATACTCATGGTCTGCCTGAATCCTAGCTAGTTCAATTTGTGCCTGAGCCTGTATCTGTGCCTCATGAATCCGAGCCTGAGATTCAGCCTCCTTAGCATTTGCTTGAAATTCAGCTTCCTTCACACGAGCCTCCTGCAGGGCTAGCTGTAACTTAGCTCTTTCAATCTGCGTTTGCTCATTTGGAGGAGTTACATTAAACAAGCTTTCATTAATCATATCAACAATTTGATCTTTAGAATGATGAGAGCGAACAGCAATTCCCAATTGTTGAGCAACAAGCTTAAGTTCATTCTTTGTTCTGTTTTCTACATCACACACTGTTTGCACATTTGACAAAAATCTTTGGCTTCATCAAGTGTAGTAATAGTAGACATCATGAATAAATCACAGTCACAAAATATCAAGCAATATCCTTATGATAATATCCTGAATATCCTGATATGAGGTCGCCAAATTTATGTTACGGAACAGAGAAAGATAATGTACACTTTAAGTGAGAATACTAATAATCTCTACTGTCCCGTAAAGGTCCAGGTTCAAAATAAAAGAGTTAGGTAAAATTACAAGTTAAAGTTTAATGATCAAACTAACAACAAAACATTCAGGACTCATAAGGATAATGTAATGGCAAAAAACAGGTTAAATATATGGTTAACTGCAATAGCCTCTATTAACACGAAATTAGCAAGAGTAAATTTACCTAAGTCAGCCCTGATAAAATGACAATACACTGGATAATGCTCAGTTAATGCAAAATAAATTATTACAGATACGAAATATTATCAATGATGGCTGACAATAAGAACCTTACATGAATTACAAAAACCCTACTAGGCCTAAGAAATAACACCTTATGCTACACAGTACAAGAAAAAATGCAACAACAGTTATACTCAAATTACACACAGCTGCTAGGTGGCTGGAGACTTCTGAGCACTCACAATAATAACAGCTGTACAGGGGAGGACAGAGATGTGAACAAAATGAGGAGTAGATCTAAGTGGCAATAATGCAGAGACTCAGCTCATTATATAGGGGCCAGCAGAGCTTGATACACCTTGTAAGAAGGACGCGCAAATGAAGCCATGGGGACAAAGAGTTGACAATCCTACTCTGAACAACAGAAAGGACGACTTACTTTACTACAGTATAACGGTAGAAGGGGGGACTGAGGCAGAACACGCTCCTGATCAAACATGCAGCATACTGTGCGTTAAAATTACACAAAGGATGATGAAATCATAGGCTATGTAACAATATATATATATATATATATATATATATATATATATATATATATATATATATATATATACACAGTAATTATATTTATTTCTCCCGATCACAGGAATATGCTATAGCTACAGTACATTTTATGTCAGGGCTGCATCTCATATCTTGTTTTGCTTTTCGTCTTTATTTCTTTCACTTAATTTGTCACTTAATTTCTTCTTTAACCTCATTAATCTAGTGACGTACAGTATATTGTACTTTTTCTTCATAAATTCTCATGGTTTTATTCAGCTTAGGAAACCGTCCTTTAGTGAAGGTGTTAATGAACGCTGCATCGACAGTATCGAACCTTTTCTTTTCAAGAACTTTCCCCTGTGTTGAATAAAATCTGTTATAGGCAACATTAATGAAATAAACACGTCACGGAAGTGAAGGGTCAACCGCTTCACTGCAAACGTGTTCACAGAGGCTGGAGAATCGCCTAAAAAAATAAAAAAAATCGCCACAGAATTGAGGTTCATTACCTCCGCCGGCAAAGTTGGAGGAGTTTAGGTATTCACCGTGCCTGTTTGTTCATCTGATTAGTTTTGTATTAGATACATAACAATAATTTTGTAATCGAATTTCAGTGAAATCTGGTAGAAAGGTGGGCGGTGAGCCAAGGAATAGTTGATTAAATTTTGCAGTGGATCCGGATCTGGATACTGGAATAAATTATACATTTTATTGCCATAGGCGGAGGTATGTCGACTCTCAGTGTGTGTAACAGGGCGGTCTATAAATGCAGAAGTAAGTACCTCCCCGAACTATGTTGATAGGAGGTTGATTTATAATTCAAAAATTTTATTGAATTTGGCTAAGGTATGCGCTCTCTGAGTGCTTTCTTGTTCAATTTGATACTAACCACATGACAGAAAAAAAAAAAAAAATCAGCTGCTGGTTGCATGAGCATTTATTCCGTAAATCACATAATTGAACTGAAGGAGTTGAGTATCTAATTAAAGGCTATTATTCTTTTTTAAAATCTATGTCATATTAACCGTATGTTTTCCTTGTTCTGTGTGTTTTCTATCACAAGTTTTGTATTGTTATACGCTATGCTCCGGTATAAATCTAGTTCCGTCCACATGTAATATTATGTCTGCTCCTCTTTTCTGCATTTTATTTTCGTTTATCCAGGCCATAATTTGCCAAACCTTGCAGTCTATTTACGGTAACTATTTTGCTGCGATAGGTTTTCTCTGACCTCAGTAGAATACCTGGTAATGAGACCTTACCATCCACTCACTCAGGTGCTGGCTACAGTTGACTCGATATTGTCACGAGCTATTGCTTTCTTTTGCTCCAGAAAACCACCTATAACGTTCGGTGATAACCACATAACGAAGAACTCAAACCTAGTGGTCTAGTGGGTTACGAGCCTCCAATGCCTATCAGTGTTAATTTTCAGCTCATCGATGGTAGAGAGACTGGTTCTTTCACCTAGCCCTGGATTTATGCCCTCTTGGCTGGGCAATACAGGACTTCATGACTGATGGAATGATAGAGCAGAATCACTTGGTGTTCACTTGATTAGCATACAGTAGAAACTTATAAATTCTTCAATTGTTTTGGGCCTTTTTGTTGCATGTGAATTTCCTGAGCTGAATAAAACCGTCTAACATAATTCGGAATGAAGCACAAAATCTCGTACTTCTCAGCCAAAAGGTTAAATCCAAACCTGCCTGCCTGCCTGCTGAATGAGAAACACAAGTAGGGCAGTAGACGCAGCCTGGTCAGTGCTTCCATTACACGCCCTTGAGTCTGGCCTCGGAAATGGGATGCTGGCTGGCGTGTGTGTGTGGGAGAGAAATTGGGATTGTGTATTTTAGTTAACTTGAGGGGAATGTTGTACTTAGGTTGTGGAAAGCGTACAGATTGATTGGGGAGATTTGGAATGTGTATTTTCTCATCGTCCTTTCTACCTGGGGACGCTTTAGTTTATCATCATCATCATCATCGTCATCGTCATCATCATCATCATCATCATCATCATCATCATCATCATCATCATCATTATTCTTGCCATCTACAGACGAATTATATTCGGTTTAAGAAAGACTTTTTGAGGAGTTAGATATGGCTTTCATTAATCCATTCAGTACTAGAGGTCCATTCTGAGTTGAATATGACCGACTGGTGTAGGCTAGCAGAGTAAAATGAAAACCATATGGCTGACGAGGTTAAGTGGGTGTGTTTGTTACGAGCGAGCAAGCACAACAAACGAAGCGATGTTCACTCTACGTTCAACTGAGAAATGAGTGGCCCGACACGACCCGTCCCGGCCCGACCACGATGGTTTTCAGAGGCTAATAGCTTTTCTAGTATGTGAGATAGAGAAGAGATTCTTTCTGCAGGTAGTAGATACAATAAATACATTTTGTTTTTAGGTATATATTTACTTATGACACCAAAGAAACCCATTGGAATCCCAGCTTTCCAAGGAAATGTACCGTGGTCTTCAATAGGCATGCTCCACTGTGAAGTCGAATTTAAAAGATTTTCTGTTGCGATACTATGTCTTCTTATATGAATTCTAACAATTAATTATCGGCCATTACGCTCGTAATTTTACATGAGCGTTTTTTGTATGCTTAGGGGGTGAAATCAGCAAGGGTAATAGCCCCATTTCTAGGTTAAATTATTCGATCAATAGCCAAACGTTTACTGACGTAGTTCATTGACATGGCAAGCCAGGAGCAGAGAGCTGAACATTGCGCGTGTGTTGAATGCTACGGCGCCTCGTTATGTGCACATCCAGAGAGAAAACGTGAGAAACCAAGTATTTTAGCTCTATTATTCTTCTGTTATTGTTCAACAACCTCACCAAAAATGTTGAAAGTGTACACCAAGAAGAAATTATGATGATACGAGTAAGTATAAACGCTCGCTCGCTCGATATGCGCTCACAAATCGCACTTTACTGGTATCATCTCTCCCACTAATTATTGCACAGTACACCCTTAAGCTTTAGTCTGTGCTCAACCTCTGCCCCCACCATTGATTGAAAGGAAGTCGTAGCCAGAGTTTTGCAGTGAACAGAAATTTGTTGTCGGTAAGTCGAAGATTTTCCAGAATCCATGTATAGGCCTACCATTGTCATTCGTACTGGTATTCTTCGTGCACACTATCAATGGTTCACTTTACCACCTT
The DNA here is from genome assembly GCF_032717465.1 of Coenobita brevimanus. NCBI lineage: Eukaryota > Metazoa > Arthropoda > Malacostraca > Decapoda > Coenobitidae > Coenobita > Coenobita brevimanus. Next base: position 43,463,127 of record NC_137033.1, read on the forward strand.
AACAATGAACACCAATTCTTCATTCTGTAAAAATATCTGGCTACGACTGCCCTTCATCTGAGGCAGCATTGGTGGGTGAATAAGAGCTTATAGGTTGGCGTAATTACTGACTGGAGTGAGTGCAGTGGGTAGCCTGTTGTACATATGTTATCTTCCCCAGTTAACACGTGGACATGGGGATTAAAGTTCTCTAATATTTCACCTTTTCTGTTTCTCACTTTTCTCTGTTGGCCAATATTCCAAGGCTGAGAGAGGCTTGGTCTATATCTGTACACACACATGATTGCCTTTCATGTGATGTATCAGAGGAAAGTGACAGACTTGCCTTAACTGGTATGTGGACGCATGCAATGTAATAGTGGGCAGACTCATGCATTGTTGAACGACATGGGTAAAGTGGGCGTTGTGTGTGTTGCATGAGTGTTGTTTCCTACCTTAATACAGGCATATACGTCGTTAGTGAACTGATTGAGTAAAATGGAGTGCTATGTGTATGTACATTGTGTCCCACTAATGCACCAAAATGCGCCATTGGTTACTTCAGCGAGCAAAAAGGATGCTGTATGTGTTATGTATATGTGTATTGTCTGCTTGCTAATACATTTATCTTAGCGATACAAGTAATTGAAATGGGTAATTATTGTCATATTAATCTCCATCTGATACACATACAAACATTACTAGGTACTGGAGGGACCATGGTGGGTGTTGTATGTGCATTATGTACCTCCAACTAATACACGTATGCGAACACCAGTTGACTGTAGTGTGCAAGATGGATGTTGTGTGTGTTTTGTGGGTGATTAATCTCCCACTAACATCATACAAACATTACTAGTGACTGTAGTGTGCAAAGCGGGGTTCTTATATGTTCAGAATGCATCGTCTCCTCCACTAATATACGCCAGTGCGTTAATGGTAACTGGAGGGAACAAAACACTTGATATGTGTTTTATAGAGTATGTGTTGTCGCAGCTACTGGCACATGCAGCCTACATACATGATCAGCGACAAGACTGACCAATATGGGTGTTTTTGTCCGTTGTGTGTGTATTGTCTCGCTCGGTAATAACTTCTGGAGAGAAAAATTGATCCAACTGATATTTCGGTGGCACAAAAGCCTTGGTAATAGACTTTTACGGAACATAAAGTTGAGGCCATGGTGCACCCAGTTCCCCCCCCCCTCTTCTCTCTCTCTCTCTCTCTCTCTCTCTCTCTCTCTCTCTCTCTCTCTCTCTCTCTCCATAGATAGACAGTCAGATAGATAGATAAATAAATTGGCTTATTTATATTACCTCATAATTGGTTAAATCGCGAATTACATTTGAAAGATCTCTAGGCAAAAAACACACTGTTATTGTCTCGCAATTAACTAAAAGTCTTTCCAGCCTTTATAAATGTTTATATATAAACACTTACATTTAAAAGAATAAGTTTTTGTGCCCAACCAGTCGTGAAACAAATATATACACATTACGAACAGAATTGAACTGCTAAAATGTAACAGTGTGTTTATTAAAAATGTATCACAATGTTGGGGGATTTAGGTAATTTTTGAAAACTTGGGTATTAAATTAATTACCCGTCCCCGCCCCGGAGGGGCTCGGGGGCGGGTATTGTTTTTAATCGGTTTGTTTGTATGTTTATTTGTCTGTTTGTCTTTCTGTCTGTCTTTCTGTCTGTCTGTCTGTCTGTCTGTTTGTCTACCAGTTAACAACTTTAAACGAAAACAACTGGTGCGATTTTGAGTAAAATTACAGGGATGATTGGCTATGACCCTCTGATCACTTGACTAAATTTTGAGCCAAATTGGGCCAAGGCCCAGGCTGTAGGACAAAAAAAAAAAAAAAAAAATGCCATAACTCCTTTCAAATTCGTCATATCAACGTGAAACCAAAATCTAAAGGTGTTTCTGTCAAATCTGCATCCTATAACATGCCTTATTACATCAAGGGGGTCACCCCCCAGTTGTCGGTAGGGGGGTTCAATGTCAGGTGGGTCGGCCCTGTCATTTCAAATGGGCATAAAATCGTCAATTTTCACCCAGTTTACTCCAAATTTGATATGTGACATCTTTGACTTGACATCCTGTTGTGTTTATACTTTAGCACTAAAATATCTGCCAGGGACGGATTGGCATTGCCTTGGCACCGCTTCTTGTTGAAACATGATTTAAGCCTAACATTCAGCCTCCTGTGAATCACTGTCAACTGAACAAATCGTATGGCGTCAGTTGAAGTAGAAGTCTACAGTAGAGTTGGGTCCTTCATGAGAGGGTTATTAATACCGGTATTAACACTGGGACTCTTGTGACTCACATTCAGCCGAATAAAATACTCTAGTGTTAACTGGCAGAGAATAGTAGAGATGTCCTGATCGTGAGAAAGTTAATGGTACTGTAATATTATTAACACTTAGGCTCCTGTAATTGACTCCAGCTGGAGAAGCTCGTCCGACGATAGGTAGACCATGGAAAGGTTAAAATCTTGTTGTATATTTGAGTGTATTTTGAAGTGAATTGTCTCCGGTGGTGTTGGTTCAGTAGAGTGATTGCGCTACCTCCTTAGCTGTACCATATTTTAATTTCGTGTTAAATTCTTCCCCTACCTCTTCTGTCTCCCCCATTACCCATCTATCCCTGTTTCGCCTCTTTCTTTCTTTGTTTCTTCCTTTGTCGTCTTCGTTAGCATCACCTTCCTTTCTGAATTACACTTCACGGCCTTCGTTTTTAAACACTCCTTTGATATGTTTTTTACCAAGAGGAGCTTAAAAATTGTTCTCCAAATACTCGCCCTGTTCTCAGTGTATCAGTTCATGGGATACCCTATTATATATGTATGTATTTATACTGTCTATTTACTGTATATATGTGCTTTTGCAAAACTATTCTGCTTTAAAGCAAAAGTCAGAACAAAAGGAAACCGTATCATTAAGCCATTGCAAAAGCTATGTTCGTGCAACAAAACAGTTTCCTCCAGAATATCACATCCTATTGTTATATAGTTCTGATATCTATATTCAGCGTCGAACAACACGGCTATTATTGTCGCGCGTGTTAATTGCTGCACTCTGCACATTTTTCAAAGCCAAACACACTCAGCATTGGCCTTCGCAGCTGGGTTTTTGCAGCCCAAGCTAAGGAAATGTGTTGTTACCTCCCGATGTATGTGGCCCTTAAAATATTGTGTATTTTTTTATGCATTCTTTTTTAAACCTTCGGAGAACTGTTTATTAGCGAATGATCCAGTGTACATGTTGAATCGTATTTGTTTTGAGAGACTTGGTAAAACGTTGTTCATGGCAGTTTATATTTAGTATTGCTCTTTAATCACCTAAACCCCAGGAGGTATTTTGTATTCTTTATTTCGCATTTTCTTGACCTTAGAAGATACTTTTTGGAACTGAAAGGGTTACATATATCTTCAGTAACTCCTTCACTACATATTCCCTAAGCTGCATCAGATCGTCCGTTTGGTTGCCAGCATACAATGAAAAGGACGTCCTAGGATTCAGGGAGTTAGTATTAGATTTATTACTAATACAAACTACTGTATGTTGGCAATAAATAAAAATATCAATAACAAACAAGTCCCAGAGAGACTATATTGCACTTCGTTACAATCTGTAAACCTGTCTGTTAAAGTAAGGGAGATAAAAAGGATTTACAGTTTCAAAAATAGAAACTTGGTCATAAGTCGGCTGGCTATCTTGGATTTTTTTTTTCAATATTTCGAAAGGACGGATATTAACATTCTATATGGCCCTAAAATTATACAAACTATGAGAAAATTCCAGCGAATGGCTTCTGTGATACAGCGTTGAACGGACGAACAGACATACGGACTAATTGACGTGCAGACGGACAGACGGACAGAGGTGACCTAACCTAAGATTCCACGTTGTGAGAAACGAAGTGGAATAACAAGAGACTATCAGGGTGCAATAAGGGAATCAGATCGAAAAGGAAGAGTTGTTACGAAGTCTCCCATGCCAGAGTAATTATGGTCACCTATTAAACTCTTCCGAATGATGACATGTTATGTTCTGGTTACTGTCACAAAATTCAGCTGAGGAAACAACTATGCCTCAGTCATGGGTTAAAAACAAGACTGTAAAAGCCTGTACCATTTCACAATAACAAGTTTCTTATAACCGAACGAAAATCCAAAACAGCAGTCAGCTCATTTGATGACTTAATGTTGTTAGATTTGAGGGTTGATTTGACTAGTAGCCAACGAAACTCATTCATGCCTCATAACCAAGGCTTAGTTAATTTCTTCCAACCACGACCAGAGACCATGAACCACGACTTAGTATTTATTATAGGACTGGTACACCGTTGTCAGGTGAAAACAAATCCACTATAACAAGCAGAGACACAGCCCTCACTCATACCCAAGGCTCGAATCTCATGCAACCACGACTTAGTATTCAAGTTGTTTGAGTTCCAGTAACTCAAAACAGAACGTTGATAACCTACCAAAGTATTAAACAGCAGTACATAACACAGCAAAACTCAGTTACGCATTTCACTACGCTGGCGTTTTTATTCAGCTTAAGACAAGACTGTACTTTCCAAACTGTTAGATAATGCTTTAATTAATACCTTCCCTGTTACAGATTCTTCAAAGTTCAGTAAAACTATACTCGTGTAACTTTAACCTGCTTTAAAGTAACACTTTTCATCTTCAGCTCTCAGTTTTAAAGCATATAATACCACTAGAGTACGGTGCTAATCACAAAGAAGTGCTATGAGAACAGTGTAGAGGCACAATAGTGTCTCATTCTTCCATCAAGCTACGTTAAAGAAACGCAAAAGGAGGAAAATCTAGCACAAGTTCGTGTAAAAAGAGTATAGTAAGAGTAACATTGTAAAAAAAAAATGTAATATTATTGAAGGAGGTACGTCATATCTGATTCATGTTTACTGATGTCAGATGATTTTATTCAGCTCAGGAGGCGGCCTAGTAATGAAGGGGTTGATAATGCTAAATCTAACCCCACAAATCTGAAAAGTCTCCCTTAACCCCTCCAGCCTGGCGACGTTTTTTTTTTTTTTTTTTTTTTTCTACCATCAGCCGACTTTATTTGGCGTTAGAGATATGTCTGCAAGTTTGAGTGGTTTATATATAGTCTTTATTTACCCAGTCACTATACCCTTTCTACTCTTAACTTGGACTGAAATTACCTTCTCTCCATCTTGAGTACTGAGATGCAGCAAGATTTTAACAGTAGAATATGATGCCAGTCACGAAGAAGCTCTATAGAATGACCATAGAACCACAGTATTGTGTTATTGTGCCATTAAGCTGTGTGCAATTAGCTGCGGAAGAACAAATCTGGGCCAAGTTAAGGTAAAAGGAATATACAAGAAGCCTTCCCAGTGCTGAAAAAATCGTCTGGAGGTATCAAGAATAAATCCATGTAACACGTCACCGGACTGAAGGGATTAAGCTGAATATAACTGCCTAGTAGCAGCAAGACTGAAAGATAAAACACGTCCTCGGAGTGAAGGGCTTGTGGAATTTTTCGAACATTTACCCTTTGGATTCCGTGACATATTACAGTATACTTCTACTCCTTATAACTGCTGTATGTCCTGGCGATTTTATTCCGGTTAGAGGACTGTTTTGGAACTGGAGGATTTGATATAGCTTCATTAGCCCTTTACAGAGTTCTTCCCCAGGTAGAAAATAAAAAACGTCTGATATGCTCTCTTTGCTCTTACCTGGCCTAAACTTGTCATCCCTCCACCTTGAATCCTGATTTGTAACGATAGACTGACACTAGAATATGATGCTAGTCACCAGGAAACGCTATGGAAAGTATGTAGAGCCATAGTACTGTCTTATTCTGCTATTGGGGTACGTGGAAAAAGCTGCTAAATGACGAAAATCTACAGTGTACTAATTAAAGTGCGTCATCGGCCTGAGGTGGCTAACTCTGGCTGACGGACTCTTAACCCTTTCACCACGAGAGGGTGTAGTGGGCTGAATAAAACCGCTAAATGACAGCCAGAATAAAAAGGAAAAACTGTGAAGACAGTGAAGGGGTTAATGGAAAGTGTTATCAACCCCCTTATTTAGAGATGGTCTTTTGGAATTATCAAAAAGAAATTCATAAAAGGTTACCAGAACAAAAAAAAAAAAAAAAAAAAAAAAAGCTGTGCTGGGTATCTTAACTCCTTGAATCTGATAATGTTTTATTATGTTTTTGCTTGTCACACGACTTTATCCAATTTATCAAAGCCCCCAACAAAGACAAATTTAATATACAGTAGGCTGCTTGTTCGAGAATCTCCTATACACTGAAATTAATCGCCTGTGACAAACGAAACTAAATTAAAACAGTAAATGGGATGAAGGGGTGAAAGGTTTTTTTTCCTCCCCATGCTAAATGAAATCATCTGGTACAGGCAAGAACAAAATAAAAATGGGATTGATTAGAATAAATAAAGGACTTAATACAGGTATTAAGATAAAGAAGGGTTTAATAAAATGCAGTAGATAAATAAATCAAAACCATTGGATAATAATGTAAAATAAAGGAGTTAATAAGATAAAATAGAGAAGAAATTATTATATTAAAATAATAAGGCTTTAAATAAAATAAAGTAAAATATGAAGGGGTTAATAAAATATATGAGTTAAAGAAGGGGTTAAAATAAATTGAATGGATTAATAAAATATAATATAAAGAGGGTTAATAGAATAAAAAAGGTAAAGGAGCTAATAAAATAAAGGCTTTAGTAAATAAAGAGGTTAATGGAGCCAGTTTCTATTCCCTTCTTTACGACGGATCTTCCAGAAATTACTCAACTGGAAGCAGCAAAAATAAAACAGACGTCATCCTTCTAAAGCCATTGACTATGATAGTTTTCAGTCCCTTGAATACGAATAGTTTCCTGCAGCGAGACGCAATTGTCTGGTGATAGCACGGAGAGAGAGAGAAAGAGAGAAGGGGGGATTTGTGTGGAAAATAATTAACAGTTGTGGTCACTTGCTTGTCGTAAAAATTAGTTAACATCTTCTCAAGGATAGCTTTCCTTTTAGGCCTATATCATTCTTACGCTTTCCAGACGATTTTATTTAGCATTGGAAAGGCTTTTAGAACTGGAGGGGTTTGATGTAGCCTTCATTTGCCCGGTCACTACAAGGGAGGTCTTCTAAACTGAGTTCTGAGTAACACTGAATATTTCGTAACGTCTCTTCCCTAGCGATTTATTTTCCATAGTATACCGTAATACTTATTCACCTTTTTTTTTTCGTTTTGATATCGACATAGTTTGCATCAGTAACATAAAAGAGGGGATTGAGATGCAAATTGCTGAGTAAATCGCTGAGGAAGAAGCATTACGAAATCTACGAGGTCATCTGACCACTTGCGAGGTTTGGGTTACCAGGACGTTCAAAATATCGGCTTTGATAATTTTCGTAGTATTAGCGTAAGTTGTCTTTAAAGTAGAAAAAATATCTTGTGACAAGAGATTTAACTTGACATAATATCAAGCAGGCCTGTTTACTGAACAGTGTCATGCTTCGTTTTAGAAGTAAGTATGGAAAGTACAGTATCGAAGACCGTCCAACTTCTCACATTGTTTGAGGAAACGTTCATTATTTTTCTTACTTGCGGTCAAATTGAAGCATAAAATTGTTAAGAATATATCTGATATTATGTCAAGGCTCTTTTCACACGATATTCATCTACTTAAAACACGATTTGCTCTAATACTGCGAAAATTGTCAATGTCTATATTCTGAACTTGCTTGTAGCTCAACTCTCACAAGTGATCAACTAGAAAGACAGCCGAGCAACTTCAGCACTTCCGGACCATCTCCCGGTTGGAATATTTTTACAGAACCTTGAGTATCAAAGTTAATGGGCGGAGGTTACGAGCCTATTAAATGGGTGGGATACGGGTTGTTATAGGGAAGGATTAGACCTATGACCGAAGACTTGTAGCACTGTACGGTAGGAATGGAAGTGCTGCGTGCTGAAGAGACTTAAGTTTTATTTATTTATTTATTGCCAGTCTGCCTATATCGATTAGATTATATATCTATCCCTCGATATATCTACTACGAAGCTTCAGGTAGCTTATGAAAGTTGCAAGTTTGTGAAATCGGTAGGACTGAGGACATGATGCAGGAAAACAATAACCTGATATTCCGAGGACGGTACATTAGGGATGGCAGTGTTGGTACAAAAGAAACTGAAATTCTTTTATGAGGAGCTTCATCGTTACTCTGGGTGGAAGTTACGAGCCAATCTAACGCCTTATTTTCGACGGCCTTCACGAAATATCGTAGACTAACACCTTTGACTTGCTCATATACCCCTCCTTTTCCATAGGTAAATTCTCTGAGACGTCTGTGTTTCATCCTCTGCTGAGTAAAATAGTCTGGCGTTAACTGGAATAGAATGCTTGAGTTTTCCCAGCCATGAGAGGGTTAATGTGACGAACTTTAATGGTAACGCACACTGAAAAGGAAGAGGAGGAGAAGGAGGAGGAGGAGAAGAAGAAGAAGAAGAAGAAGAAGAAGAAGAAGAAGACGAAGGAGAAGAAAGAAAGGAAGCGCAAAAAAATTACAGTGCTGGGCCCGGATTCAGAAACACACTTGCGATCATTTCTGTCTATCTATCTATTGCCAGAAGCCTTAATCCCGTACGGGGTGGCCACAAACAAACCGCCTCCACGTCGCCCTGTCCCCCGCCATTTCACTGCCCTGCTCCCAACTCACACCCCCCTCTCTCATATACCTCTCCACTGCGTCCCCCCATCTCAACCTCGGCCTCCCCTCCCTCTCCCCCCCTCCACCTCACTCACATACACTCTCCTGGTCAGTCTCTCACCCTCCATCCTCTCCACATGGCCAAACCACCTCAGTGTGTTCCTCCCAACGCTTCCTATCACATCCACATCCACACCACAACGCTCCTTTATATCCTCATTTGTCAGCCAGTCTCTCCATGTGACTCCACAGACTCCTCTTAAAAAAAAAAAAATCGTATTATCAGACTTGCCATAACTTTTTTTTTCCTCCATTCAAAATCAAAGAGAGGAGAGAGAAATGACTGGAAGTTTGTGTGAATATCTGCCCAGAGGACCTCTCAAGTTTTGTCTGTCTGTCTGTCTGTCTGTCTGTCTCTCTCTCTCTCTCTCTCTCTCTCTCTCTCTCTCTCTCTCTCTCTCTCTCTCTCTCTCTCTCTCTCTCTCTCTCATGTGTCCCTCTTTCTCTGTCCGTCTTCCAGTTTGTCTGTCTTTCTGTCTGTTTATATACCTGTCTTTCGATCCACTTATGTACTCTTATCAATCAGTCTATCTACCTACCAATTTATCTATCTGTCTATCTACCTATCTATATCTGTCTGCATGTCTGTCTGTCCGTTGCCTGACGCACATCCTGTGAAAAGTTACCCTAAACATAACGACGTCCATGCGTTTGTCTCTCTCTCCAGGAACGAGCCCAATAAAAAAGTTGTTTGATAAGAGGCCCGGGAGGCTTTGATGGCTGGAAGATAAAACTATGAAGCGGGCAGGATTAGGGATATGGCGTGGAAAATACACTACTGAAACTATGACCTGTGAGAGTTTGGGACGTATGCTACTGTAGGTGGTATATAGGTGGTATACAAACCTCGTAGCACCTACTGTATTCTATAGCCATTTATTTTGCGTAATACATCTTAACTTTATCTTGAATATTATTAGGGTGCTGGAGAGGGTTTCATGGGGTGGCACCGATACAATTTGGTAGTGGAACTGCCTGGTTATTCAAACGTCCCCCAGCTCCCTCCCTGTCCCCCGAAAAAAGATGTATACTGCAGGAGGAGGGCTTCTTCAGCCTGCAGTCCACTGTGTTCACATTCAGATGAGCCTGGGCAACTACTACTAGTATTACTGAAACATCAGTATACACTAAGGATATTAAGGTATAATGTGCTGAATAAATCCCCTAGGCAGAGGTGTCACGAATCTCGAAAACCGTCTCATATCTAAGGTTTATGGGAGCATGGAATGCGCACGAAAGCTAACAAGGATCCTGTGAGTGTTTATTGGACTAATAATATAACGCTGTGGAATGAGATGATTGGCGTTACAATGTGGCAGATTTAAAACCTAAGACAAAACCCCTTTAGTACATTTTTCATCAGTATATTCTATAACTAGATGATTTAATAAAAATATTGGAAGACTTCTCGCAGTTGAGGGGAAAGAACCGATTACCAATAAACCCTCCCTCCATAAAAGCACTCTCCAAAACTGTTTTAAATAGTCAGGTGGTGGTAAAAATATAACTTTGAAATACGTATTCAAAGTGAAGAGATTCATAGGAATACAGAATGGCAGCTTTGGGTACTAAAGACAAACCGTTGTCAGAGAAGGAACCTGGGAGTATTTCGCTCATATAAGACCTTATGAAACGAGAGGCCTGGGATTATGGTGTAGGAAGTGGGTTGTGTGGAAATATAAACCTAAGAAGAATTACGTCTGCCTCATAAACGGCTGCAGTAGGAGAATGTCAGTGCTGGGCCGATATGATGTTAAGATCTTTAATAACTTGGAAGCTTATCGTTAGATGATATTGGATAAAGTGTACCATTAATATATATATATATATATATATATATATATATATATATATATATATATATATATATATATATATATATATATATAATTATTCGGACAGAATGCTTATCGACAGATTTTATGAGAAAGGTTTGAGTCACTTGGTATTTTGTAAGCAGTGTGTGGAGCCTGTTGGTATTTTATGAGCAGGGTGTGGAGCCTTTTGGTATTTTACGGGTAGGACATGGAGCCTTTTGGTATTTTATGAGCAGGGTGTGGAGCTTTTTTGAATTTTGTGAGAAGGAGGAATCGTTTGTAGTGACCCAGCTACAGGATTTTATGAGAAAGATGAAGGGGACTTTTGTTATGTCACACACAACGATGGTCGTAAACACAAGGACCACGTAGCACCCCTAGGGAGTTGCTATACTACTGCTCTTTCGGGCACCCATTCTTATCTCCTTCCTGATATTATCCGTCTCTATTATGTGGACTGTATGTGGCAATTATTATCTTGGTTTATGGCAGCGAGAGTTGATGTAGTTGTCAGAGCCAGGCAGATGGGGTGATGGGCCAACTGGAGAGGGAAAGAATTGCTGTTGATATTGTGAAAGCGTACAGAACTGTAGTGACGGATTTACGAGCGCACAACACAGTGACAAAGGCCAGTACAGTCTGAAATCTTTGGCATCTACGATTTCTCTCCAGTGAACAAAATCGCATGTTATTAACCTCAATATATCTGAAGGCGTACCAAAAGCAAAGAAAGAATCACCCATGATTTTTTTGTGTGTTTTTATTTGTTTAAATTGACTTCCAGACTGCCCCTTATTTGAACAAGCCTTTTGGTATTAACCTGAGTGAAACACCCAGATTAACCAGCCACAGTAAATTGGTTAAACTTAGAAGGTTCTCTTGCCTCTTAAACTTAGCATTTTACCTACCAGTAGAAGTACACAGAGCTGGGATAAACACAGCAACTGCCTTATTTCACCGCTGCCACAAAGATCACTACCACTGACGTTCATTACCATTGTCATCACCGTCACTGTCACCATCATTACCACCATTACTACCATTAACAGTACCCTGCTACAATTTTCATTAAAACAGAGGATCATGGATTAGTAGTACCAGGCCCCAGAGCTCATTCAGATGCCAAAATGAAGTACCCCATGATCACTTAGAGATCCAGTTTGCCTTGTGTCATGGTAAATGCCCTGTCGTTTGAACACTAGTGCAGTCACAAGGCCTAAGCAAATTCATGCTTGTGATATTAAACGTGGTCGTTGTGTCAGCGTTGGTGACAAGTGCTTTTATGAACTATTATATATATCTACCGTTGCACATTGAGAAGGGGTGAGGGGTACAAAGTACATTATAATTCTCATCTCCAGGTACAGTCTGGTCTAAATACTGAGTATAATCGTACTTGTCACTTTGTGTGGATGTAACTCGAAAACAGATTTGTGCCCACTGCTTGTATGATTATGACGTTATATTATCTTGAAAATATATAACAATTATATAATGAAACAATTTTGTACTGGGAACACAGAAAAGGTTTTTATAATTTCCAAAAATTATTTCATAAAGAAAGACGTTGCAGTGAACCTCTACAACCCACAACAGTACGACCCAGAGACCTACAGCATGTATTATCACACAGACAGACAGACAAACAGACTGTTGTGAATGAGGACACAGTGAGGCAAGAGCATTAGCCCCTGCACTACGAATGTTCCCTGCTGTGCATACTAAGATGTCAGTACCAAAAATAAAATGTAAAGAGAAGCATTGTCCTAAATAGTTTAATCAGGTTTTAGGAAGAAACATAATCAAAGAACTATTATATTAGAATAAATAGAGACATGGCAACCATAACAACACCTGGAGAGAGAGAGAGAGAGAGAGAGAGAGAGAGAGAGAGAGAGAGAGAGTTTGTGTTTGTCGTTTTGTGTGTTTGTGTTTGTGTGTATTTTTGTGTGTTTCTGGTTCCGTAAGTGCATGATCCATTGTATCATTTCTAAACCTTAATTTTACATGAACATTTTCCACCAGCTCTTCATCTCCCCCTCTCCTCTCTCCATTAGGCTTGCCATTTTAGGGTGGCATTTATAGATCCCTGCCCGCTAAATTAAAATAGCTGATATATATATATATATATATATATATATCTCCCTGCCCGCTAAATTAAAATAGCTGATGTATGTATGCTTGTATCATATATATATATATATATATATATATATATATATATATATATATATATATATATATATATATATATATATATATATATATATATATATATATATATATATATATATATATATATATATTATATATAGATATATATATAGATAGATAGATAGACAGATAGATAGATAGATAGATAGATAGATATAGATATATAGATAGATAGACAGATATAGATAGATAGATAGATATATATATATAGATATATATATAGATAGATAGATATAGATATATAGATAGATAGATATATAAAGATATATAGAAATATATAAAGATATATATATATATATATAGTATATATGTGTGTGTGTGTGTGTGTGTGAATTGTTGGATGGAAACATTTTTAATATCTTTAAGTATGTATATTTATGTATGTATGCGTATGCATGTATGTATACATATGTGGACAAAATATATATATATATATATATATATATATATATATATATATATATATATATATATATATATATATATATATATAAACCCACCAAAAGGAATATATCGTTATCCTTATGGTGTGATGTTGTATGATATTGGAACCAAGGGTACGAGTACTGAACTACTTCCAGTACAAATGAACACGTTCACTTTTACAAATCATTTCAGAGTTCATCGCACCCACGGGTAACGAATACTTTATTTTAGTGGACGTACATTTCTTGCTACGAACAGCATTTGTAAATTAACGTTTGTGCGTTAGGAGGTGCAATATTGTACTTACTTTCTTAGCCTAGTTTTTTTATTGGTCAATTTATACGACCTTTAACAGCCTCTTTCGTTCTATGACGTTTATCTTTTATTCGATGATGCAAATCTTCTTTTGTTCTTGCTATCTCCAGACTGATTTTTAAACTTAGGTAGAGTTTTCCAACTAAAGGAATTAGAAACAGCCTTCACTGTGCCCTTCACAACTAGAGATCCTTCTTCAGTCGAATAATATAGTTTGGTGTTCGCCTGAGTGAAATGAATTATACACCATCGTAGTGAGGGTGTTTTGTGTTGCTGCTACATAATTTAAGTGAACCGGTGGCGTAATGGAATATAATATAGTCCGTTTAATGAACCGCGAGACTCAGTATGATATTCCAGAACTCGAAGACATTTGTCTCAGAAGGTAAAGCACAGCCAGAATATTTGTTTATTTGTTTATTTATACATTTTATTATGTTTCCGGCTACAGACATAGACTCTGCGGTTGCGATCAACTGTTCCTTTACAACGTGTCGAATCTGTGTTAAACTAGTTTGTATTTGCTGACGAATCTTATATTTTTTGCCATACTCTCGTCACTTGGTCTAAAATTGCCATCTTCATCTTGAATGTTGATCTATAACAATATATCAACACCAAAGTATGTGTGCTAGTCAAGAGAAAATGTTGTGGACAGGATGTAGAGCCGCTGAATTATCTTTTTCAGTCACCGCGCTACTTGAAATAAGCTGCAGAGGGACAAACATCTGGGCCAAGTTAAAGGAAAAAACTATACCATTGGACGATTATACCTGTGTTTACCTTTGGGGAGACATTTCCAACTAGAGGGGTTAAATACAGCCTCATATAGGGTGGCATGTATATAACGATCCACTTCCACCTATCTGTCTACCTATCTATCAGTCTATCTAGCTACCCGTCTACTTATATTAACTAATGTTTTATCTACTTCAGTTTTCTAGCATATATCAGAAAACTGACAACTCGTACCTGTATCGTAATAACTTACTTTTGTATTCAGTCTGCTTACTAACCATGCTGTAGTACGAGTATCTGTCTGTCTGCATGCTGTGCCTGTCTGCTTGTGTGGCAGCTTCACCCGACTGTCTTTAGCAGATTAGGTTTATGACGGAGGAGATTCTGAAATTTAGTTGCATCCAGTTGGCTGCACAATACCAATTTTTCCTTCTACTATCTACGGCCATTGTCCTTTGTTTTGCTTCTTTGACTATTGTCAACGAAAAGATTGTTAAATGTAGAGGAGGAGAGGGAGGCTGAGACTGTGGCAGATGGAAGGGTGCAAAGAATAAATGTGTTGGGAGTTGAATGCGTCTTTGATCACGATGGAGGAAATGCAGGAGGCAGTAATGGAGACGAAAACAGGGAAATCTGCAGGTACGGATGGGTGTGCTGTGGAATGCCTGAAAGTTGGTGGAGCGACTATTGTTGACTAGTTAGTAAGATTGTTGAATGCGTGTTTTGTGAGAGGTATGGTGCCAATTGACTAGGCAAGTGCTTGTGTAGTCCCATTGTACAAAGGTAAGGGTGATAAGTATGAATGTACTAGCTTTAGGGGTATAAGTCTGTTGAGTGTGGTATGTAAGGTGTATGGTAGAGTGTTAATTAAGAGAGTCAGAGAGGGTACAGAGGGAGTGATTGGTGATGAGCAGTGTGGCTTTAGGAGAGGGAGGGGATGCGTGGATCACGTTTTTGCTGTGAGACAGGTGTGTGAAAAGTATTTACCGAAAGGTAATGATGTGTTTGGGGAGTCCATGGATTTTGAGAAAGCGTACGATAGAACTGATAAGGAGGCTTTGTGGATTGTTTTAAGATTGTATGGACTTGATGGTAGGTTGCTAAAAGGAGCGAAAAGTTTTTATGTAAATAGTAGAGAGAGTGTAGGAGCAGGAAATACTGTGAGAGATTGGTTTCCCGTGGGAGTGGGGCTGCGTCAGGGATATGTGATGTCGCCTTGGTTGTTTAATATTTATATGGATGGTGTTGTAAGGGAGGTAAATGCAAGCGTGTTAGGTGAAGGATTGAGTCTGTTGGAAGCTGATGGTTGAGAGTGGAATCTGAATCAGCTGCTGTTTGTAGATAATACTGCACTGGTGGCTGATTCAGAGGAGAGATTGAGACAGTTGGTAGAGGAGTTTGGAAGGGTGTGTGAAAGGAGGAAATTGAGAGTAAATGAGAATAAGAGTAAAGTGATGAAGTGTACGAGGCTGGTAGATGGTAGGAGGATGTATATACTGTAGTTTTGAATGGTGAGTTGCTTGAGGAGGTAGAGTGTTTTAAGTATTTACAGTCACATGTTGCTGTGGATGGAAGAATAGATGCAGAAATGAAATTTAGAATGAATGAAGTAGGAAAGGTGCTGGGAGGAATGAAAAAGTGTTTAGATGTCGTTCTCTTAGAATGGATGTAAAGAAAAGGCTGTATGAGGATGTTATGGTACCGACTGCGTTGTTTGGGGCTGAAACATGGAACATGGGTGTAGCAGTGAGGAAAAGTTTGAATGTAATGGAGATGAGATGTATGATGTGTATGTATGGAGTGACGCGTATGGATCGAGTGAGAAATGATGAAGTGCGAAGAACTGGAGTTGTGCAGGAGATGGCTGATCGAGTTGAGCAGAGGGTGTTGCGATGGTTTGTGCATATGGGGAGAACGAATGATGAGCGATTGATGAAAAAGATAACTGGATCGGATGTGAGAGGTGTAAGGCTGAGAGGAAGACAACGAATAGGATGGATGGACAGTGTGAAGAGAGCGTTGGATGCGAGAGGCATGTCTATTGAGCAAGTAAGAGTGGCTGCGCGTGATAGAAATGATTGGAGAGAAATTTTTAATGAATATATGTTGACGCAGCCCTGAGGGGATATTCTCCCGCATTTGGTCTGATCAACTGATCAGGTCAGGTGTGGGTAAGGGGATGGGTCCATTATGATGTGGCACGGGTAAACCAGCTCTGCTGTGGGACCCTGCTGCGGGTGTCACTGATTGCACTGCGCAGTTGGCATTCGTGTGGTGTGGTGCAGTGAGGCTCTGTCACTTCTTCCCCTGGGGCTAAGATGCGAATGCATGTGTTTGTGTGGATGAGTAAATTGGGAGTGTGTCGTCCTGTCTCGGCCACCTCCCTTTCTTCGGGGGAAACAGCCTAGATATATAGATAGATAGACGCTTGTCTCGTTTGTTGTTGTGCTCTGCCTGCCTACTGTCTGTCTGCTTCCCCTGTCATCTGTTTCTTGGTCCATCGTTCCCTGGATTGATTTCCTTTACCGTCTCTCTCTCTCTCTACCTACCTACCTACCTACCTACCAATCTGTCTATCTATACATTCTTATAAAATTCCTGTTGAAAATTTTTTTCAGTTGTATCTTTGTCTTCTAGCCATTAAAAGGCAGTTTCATTTGGTTGAATGGAAAACATCATGTGGGCTATAACTCGTATACTTATCATACTATCCAACAATTCTCGTATTCGTTCACTCAAATCCATTTCCACATCTCTCCCAGCCATTCCTCCTCCTCCTCCTCCTCCTCGTGCATTTCTTCTTTTCTTTCCTCCTCATCATCACTACATGCGTCTCTACCTGCCTTCCCTCCTCCTTATCAGTCCTACATCTCTACTTCCCACTCCCTATTCTCCTCTCCAACATCTCTCCTTGCCTTTCCTCCCCCTCGTCCCCTCCATATCCCATGACTTTCTCCTCCTCCTCCTCCTCCTGCTCTTGAATCACCTGAACAGTAACAGAGTAGGACTTGAATGCAATCCGACATCCCCGCTTCCCAGATCCACCGAAATGCAATTGGACTCTTACGTATTTATTTATCTTTGTGCGGTACAAGCCCCACGCCCTGTCTGCAAAAATGCCCACCAATTTGTTGAGAGAGAGAGAGAGATTATAAAAAGTTTAGTTCTTCAGTACGGTATTGTCTACTTCATTTTATTATCATATTTCGATGCAGGAGCTGGGAGTTGGTGGTGAGATATGGCTTCTTTTAAGACATTACAGAACCTCCTACGTTACGGCTTTCTTTCTTTCACGGCTGGATAAGAAAGAGGTGCTTGAGAGCCTGCTAAAGCCGCAATTTTCTTGGCTTTAACCAAGTGCTCTGTTCTTTAGCTGATTATTGTGCCGGGTCACTGATTACCGTTCTGTGTACCATTTTTGCACATTTTCTAATCCAGTAAAGTCTAGGTTACGTTAGATATGTTTTCGTAGTGTCAGGTTAGGTTAATTTGTTAGTCAGTTAGGTTAACCTGTTAGATTAGGTAAGTTATAGTTAGGTTCGAGTTAAAAAAAAAAAAAAAAAAGAGAGAGAGATAAGGGAAGATCTAGGAATATGATGATCCTGAGAAAATCAAACTAAGCGCTTAGTCAAAAATAATATACAGAACGGAACTCTGCTGCCGGGTCAGCTGAGATTTACATGAATCACAAAGAAATATATCCCTGGAAGCGGGAACTATTACTCTTGAGGCAGGCAGTTGTTGGGTGATGCTGTTGTTGTTGTTGGTGATGGTGTTGGTGGTGGTTGTGGTAGTGTTGTTGTTGTTACTGTTGTTGTTGTTGTTCTGTGGTGGTGGGAGTTTAGACATTGTCGTTGCTGTTTCTCAGCTTCGTACATTGGGTTAGACCATTTAACCTCTGCAGTCCGATGACGTGCTTTTATATGATATTGTTACTATCATCAGAAAATTTTATTCATCTTATAACAGGCCAATATTACTGAAGGTGTTAATGAAGAACAGGTCTGTAGTACTGAAGGTGTTAATGAAGAACAGGTCTATAGTACTGAAGGTGTTAATGAAGAACAGGTCAGTAGTACTGAAGGTGTTAATGAAGAACAGGTCTATAGTACTGAAGGTGTTAATGAAGAACAGGTCTGTAGCACCGAAGGGGTTAATGAAGAACTGGTCTGTAGTACTGAAGGTGTTAATGAAGAACTGGTTTGTAGTACTGAAGGGGTTAATGAAGAACTGGTCTGCAGTACTGAAGGGGTTAATGAAAGCCAGCTGTAACCCTTCAGTTAGGAATCTCTCTTGAAAACCAAATAAAATTGATCTTATAGGGTAAGAATATAATAAAGTACGTCACCCGACTGAAGGGGTTAAGGTACCTGAAAATAAAATAGGATAAAGGAATTGGAAATGAGTGGGTGGTTGTTGAAGTCAAGACTGACCTTTTCTGTATCATGTCATTACCATTTTATTGTTGCTACAGTCAGATGAATTTATTCAGCTTGGGAGAACCAAGCTTCATACATCAGATTAATATAAATTTCCTGTAACTGTCATATTCTTATTCCTTAAACCACAGAATAATTTCATCTGGCAGTAAAACGGACTGGCGTTAGCCGCAGTAAGTGATCACGTACCGCTTAGGGTTAAACCGGATGTCCTTTATCCCTTGCACAACTGGGAAATTTACCATTGGCGTGATGTATCACTCGCCAATAGGCAGAGTAAGATACACACACCGTCAGCCACCATTTACAGGTTAAAATTGAGCATACAGCGTGTGCGGAAAGCCTCTTCATGTAACAAATATTAGTCCGCGTGACTGAGATACGTACATTTTAACTTCCAGTTTTTAAAATTATAATATGCTTCGTCGCGCAGGCAAGTCACATCTCATTCTATTACTTTTTTTCCGCATTTCGTCGGGAAATATGGTAAGGTATTGTCTTTACCTTCTCGTTCAGTTATAAGAACACGACAGAATGTGACCACATGAGATGGGGAACATACAGGCGAGGAATTCATTGAGACTGTTTCTAATTCTTGTAATCGCAAAGGTCTTTACTTAGCACGGTAAAGTCATCGGGCAATAACAAAAGTATATCAAAAATATTTTCGAGCTGAAGGGATGAATTGCACCTCAGCACAAAAATATCGCTTCATTTTACAGCCTGTGTGTGTGTGTGTGTGTGTGTGTGTGTGTGTGTGTGTGTGTGTGTGTGTGTGTGTGTGTGTGTGTTTGGAGAGAGAGAGAGAGAGAGAGAGAGAGAGAGAGAGAGAGAGAGAGAGCAGAACTGTGCTAATGGATGCATGAGAAAAAAGCAGCTAACGTCAGAGAGACGGAGACTGTGAAAGAGGACGTAACTGATGAATATTAAATGAGGTCGCACGAGGAGGAGGAAGAGGAGGAGGAGGAGGAGGAAGAGGAGGAACGGAAAGAGGAAGAGTAGTAGAAGGAGGAGGAGGAAGGAAAGGGTTGATTATGCAAATGGAATGATTATTGGGCAGGAGGATGTGTGTGAGGGTAAGTAAAGGATAGCTGAAGAAACCATAAAGCACTGGAGTGAGACGCAGAGGGAAGGTGAATGTATGTGTGGCTTTATTATGGAAATGAAGAGTTTGTGTGTGGAAGTGTGTCTTTGGGGTATGGTTTATAAGAGTGGGATGGTGTGTGTGTGTGTGTGTGTGTGTGTGTGTGTGTGTGTGTGTGTGTGTGTGAGAGAGAGAGAGAGAGAGAGAGAGAGAGAGAGAGAGAGAGAGAGAGAGAGAGAGTGTGTGTGTTAAAATTACCCTACATATTAAGATTTTCCTGGCATCTGTTTTAAAGTGTAAAAAGTAATTATTTGCTTTCATTACATCATTTACCCCTTCAGTCCGATTATTTTTTTCATTCCAGCTACCACCAGATGATTTTGTTTTAGGCTGTACTTCACTCGGTATAATGAATAAAGAAGCAATCTGCCTTAGCACCTTCAGAACAATGGCGTGTTTATTGTATTCTTGCTCCTGACTAGTAACAATAATCACTGGGAACTTCTCGTGACGAAGACATTAACTATATTAGCCCGTCCAAGTCAGTATTAGTTATTTCCTTATGATATCAGAAAATTTTATTCAGATTAGGAGGACTTTCGATAAGTGGAGAATTGTTAATGGTCACACCTGACCTCCCCAGTGCGAAAATTATCCTCTAAGCTGTAAAAATAAAAGCGTGCGATAATAGCAAGAATAATATATACACATAGCACGATATTTTACTGAATTAGGCAGTTCCTTCCATAGCATAATGAAATTTTTATTGGGTTTAGTTACTTCCAGTGAGTTTACTGAACTGTGTAAAAAGGGCTGACTGGATGGACTGTAAATAATCTCCATTGAATTCCTCCAATTAAAACATTCTAACCACAGCTTCATACAATACAGTAGTCAAGATGTACGAAAAATACAGCACAGAGTACGAGTAGTCCTCTGGATGAACTTCTTTACTTAGCAGTGAAAAAGTTAATACTTAACAGCAAAGGAGTCATTACCACTTCATTTCCAGATTCCCTCTCAGTCCATCCTTAGGTGATAATGATGATGCTGATGATATGCTATCCCCAGGTTACTTTATTCAGCGGGGGACTTCTCGTACGGAAGGGGTTAAAGCTTGGGAAGTGAGTGCGAGGGAACACTTACTCTTTTCTACAACTTTGCACCAAATCGTCTCATCACGGCTTCCCTTCTTGCATGCAGTACCGGGGTTGTAATTTGACTAATGGTGTAGGAAACAGATGTATTGCCTGAAGACCAGCTTGGCAGACACGGGGCAAGTGACGTGAAGGTAATTGGTACAGACATAAGAAAAAGTATCATTACCCCCAAGTTATGTTCAATGCAAAACGAATGTTACCTGGGCTATGTAGGCGGATCCTTTCTGTTCGCCCCTCCCCTATCTAGTGTTACCATATCACAGTCCCATTACAAGAGTTGGAATAATGAGCAAGAATGAGCCATATGGCAGGGATACTTGTGGGGCGTGTTTGCGTTACCCTGAGCTCCCCGCCGGGGATTATTAATGAAACTCGGCAAGTTTATCATTTTCCTACTATTCAACACTTATTATTATAGAATACAACAAATAAATTATTTTGAAGTGTATTAAATCTATAGGCATCAACTGTATTTTTTTATCATAGTGTAGCAGGGGTACACGAGTTCATTTGTTTGCTGTGGATGAGTGGTTAAATGCTTCAGAATGATGCTTCAGTTAGTGGCATCCATGCGTCGATGTCTAGAGGCTGTTTTGGAAGCAGGGGGTGGGTATACAAAATATTAAAGCAATGAGACTGAACACGTATTATTATTTTCCTTCAACTCAACATATCAGTACATATCATGATTACATTGAAATTTACTAACTTGGCTTGTATCGGCTGAATTACTATCATACGTCTGGCATGGGTGCACATACTCATTGCCCGTGTGCATGTGAGTTGCCGACTCTACACCATTCTGTTATATTTTTATTTAATGAATTCGGTGCCGGATAATAAAACGTATTGTCTCTATGCACAGAGGCCAAACGATCTAATTATCTTTCATTACCTCCAGCACAAATTCTAATATCTGTGTCTCACATAACCGACATCGACGGGTTTGAGGTACAAACTTTCCCGTCCCGTCATTCCACAACACTTCGTCGTTGTGTCATTGTGCGTAGCTCTGAAGGGTAACGATAGTTTTTCTTGTGAGTGTACACACACACACACACAAAACATACATACATAGATACCGGTATATATATATATATATATATATATATATATATATATATATATATATATATATATATATATATATATATATATATATATATATATATATCATCAGCCGTTTGAGTGTCCATTACATGACCGGCCTACCCCGACCGAAGTCGGGACGATACAGCTAATGTATCTCTACCAAGTGGCTTAGGCTGTCTGGTAGGGATTGTATGTTGGGTGAGAAGTGCAATTGTAGTGTTGGAGTGGCTTTGGATGTGTGTTTAGTCTGTGAACCAAGTGTAATCGGCCCGCTCAAGCCGACTGGGTGCAAGCTTACTTTATAGTAAGCGACACTGGTTCAACCACAGCACCCCTGTTGTCCGCCAATGCAGTACATGGCCGGGTGAACACTCCCAAAGTTTATTACCCTGGCGGGGCGCGAACCCTGCTCACCCATGTACGAAATGCACACTCTACCACTGTACCACAGAGGCTCCATATATATATATATATATATATATATATATATATATATATATATATATATATATATATATATATATATGCACTGTACCACAGAGGCTCCACATATATATATATATATATATATATATATATATATATATATATATATATATATATATATATATATATATATATATATATATATATATATGGGCCATAGGAGTCCCTTAACACAAGAATGAACTTTGTTATATTTCCTGCTACATTCAGACGATTTTACTCAGTGCTGGAGAGATTTATGCAACTGGAGAGGTTACATGTAGCATTCATTAGTTTCATTCCTACTACAGGTCTTCCTTTACGTCTGTCAAAATCGTTTGGAGGAGAAAAAAACTAACAGAAAAATTACCGTTGGACTGAGGTAGTTAAAAAAGGATTTAACCGTCAGATATACCTGTGATCATTTTCCAACACTGGGATACCACTCTTCTCATTTCCCTCGCAGTGGTAAAAACAAAACTGCATTGTTTTCCCATTTTTTAATTACTATACATTTATTGACGCACATCCGCTTTCGCATCATCAAATAACACTGGAATGTACAGTATATACACAAGCGCTTTTTCATGCAGACTCGCCAATAATTCCTTTTAATCACCATTCATATGGTGTTTTTTATGCAATAGAAACAAGATCATTTCTTCTCAGTTTTCTGTTCAGTGCATCAGATCTAACCAGTTTTTATTACTATGCTGGTTATTGTGCTCGAATGATCAAGATGTTAAGAAAAAATTACTATGTGCTTCAGAACCTATTGCTGCCACCAGTCGATTTATTTAGCTTTGGAGAACACCGTAGCAGTGAAAGAGGTAATGGCGACTCTGTCTACCCCTTGCCATTCCAAAGTATATCCATAGGTGATTAAAACAGTTTGGAGACAGCAAGAGTAAAGTATAAAAACACTGTATTAAACCCACCGAATCCCATGAGAAAGGTATAAAAACTTCACTGTATTTAACCCTCCAAATCCCAAGGTTGTTGCAAGTGGGATTTTACGGAATAATTCCTGAGCGTCCCGCCCAAGGAGTCCCGCCCTGCGTCCACCATCTTACAGTTGCCAAGACCATAGTTCCGGACTTCAGGGTTACTTTCTTATTGTTTTTTTTTTATTATTATTATTATTAATAACACTCACATTTCTGGATGGCGCTGGACTCTAAAGGGTTCAGAGTTTATGAAAGATTTCTTGCATCTTATTCCATAACGGTTACATTATAGGAGTCGGTGGGGTTTATTGCTTATTGCCACTGACAGGGAGCGACTGATAGTTGTCACCTTAAATGTCTTAAGTTGTGTAGCCCGGGGCTCCTGCGCTCCTAATGCAGCAATGAATAACTGATATTAGAGATTGCTAGATAGTTATGTAGATAGATTACCTGAGAGACAGGCAGGCAGTCATATAGATAAATAGCTAGATAAAGTGGATAAATAGATGGATGGATGGATGGATGGATAGATAGATGGATAAATGGGATAGGTAGACAGATAGATCGGCGAAGAGATGGATGGATAGATAGAGTAACAGATAGCCAGATAGAAGCTAGGGATAGGTAGATAGATCGAAAAGTGGATAGATGGATGGAGAGATAGGTGGATAGATAGATAAAGATAGATAGATAGATAAATAAATAGACAGACAGATACAGATAAGTGGATAGATGGATGGATAGGTAGGTAGGAAGATAGACAGCTAGAGAGATACACATAATGTGTGTATGTAAAGTACACATGTATGCGTGTAGTTATCGTTGTTATTCAGCTTGGGCTAGACTGTTCCTACAGACTGATTTAAAATTAACCTTTAATTTCTTCAGGAAAGAAGGCTATTTCTAAGTTTATTAAAATCATCTGGTGGAGGCAATAATAAAAGACAGGTCATCGTAGTGAAGGGTTTGATAACTGCACAGATGCACAGTTGGCGTACAGTTGCACACAATACTGTCCGCTTTTTAGTGGAACAATTATATAACTGTTAAATAAAATTATGAACAAAATTGTTGTGCTTCGAAGATTGCATCAGTGGACTTAGAAAGCCATCGTTCACTGTCTCGTTATGTACCGTAATGAAGTAGATTAATATTAATATCAACAGCTATCACTTGATGTAGTGCTGCCTACTTCTTCCTTCATCTTTATCGTTCTTTTCCTGTGTTTGCCCCCCTCTCCTCCTATTTCCCTCGTCCTTCCTGTCACTCTTTATTACTCTTCTTTCTTTTCAGGTGCTTTACACTGAGTGACCAGCCAAATGGTGTCCTGTAAAAAAGGAAATCGTTTACATCGCAGGGTGGTAACTATATAACCAACCCACACGTGTTCCCTGCGTGTCAACAAATGGGTTGGAGGAGGGTTAGTGCCCCTCCCTGTAAAACTCTAACTCAAAGCCAAACGGCCACCCCTTACGGGATTATGGCGTCTGGCTATAGACAGAGAGATAGATAGCAGTCCATTACAATGACCCCTTGAACGAGGTGTGTTATATTGCTTTCCGTGCAGTTACCAGCATCCAATTGTTTTTTGCTTAGATTTTTTTTTTCTCGAACTGGAGAGGTTAAGTGTAACCTTCATGAACTTTTTACTATGAAGTTGCCTCAGGTTGAATAAAATCGACTGGAAGATTATCATCGCGGTCAATGCGTAGCCTGAATTCCTGCAGACCAGTAACTACA
>NC_137033.1:43490855-43563355 GCF_032717465.1 Coenobita brevimanus
ACCTGATCCTTAACCCATCAGCCAAGCTTGGTATTAACGAGTTACTTCATTCTTACCTGATCCTTAACCCATCAGCCAAGCTTGGTATTAATTAACGAGTTACTTCATTCTTGCCTGATCCTTAACCCATCAGCCAAGCTTGGTATTAATCAGATCAAAGTTGTTTAAGTTCACCTTATCCTCTGACCTTGACCAGTGACCTACTGTTCTGAAATTGTAATTATTTCATCCTCAGCTTACCTTACATCCTTCCACCAAGTTTGATATAAACTAAATACAAACTGAGTTACAGGGCCGAACCTTTGACATTGTACTGTGGCCTCTACCTTTGACCCACTGTTTGCAAAAATGATTCACTTTACCCTTTCCTGTCCGTCAGCCATTACACCAAGTTTGGTCAAAATCGGACCAAACTGTTCAGTTGGCCTTGCCCTCGACCTGTGACCTATAACTTTTTCAGCACAAATGTCTTCACCTGTTCCTCTGATGGTTCTGTATCACACTTCCAAATATGGTGCCATTTTATCCAATGATTTTTCCATAATCTTGCCAACAGAAAGACAGAGTGACAGACAATCGGACCAAACATGTAAGTCCTGCATGCTTTCGCGCGCGTGTAATTACTTGGAGGTGACTGTCTATGGTGAAGATGATACGTGCATTTCTTAATTACGAATAGATATGTGTTTATTACTTACACACACACACACACACACACACACACAATTTTAAGGTTCGCTTCCACATAATACATTGCCGGGCCATGGACTCTCTCGGGATTTTACTCCCTTCACAATCATGTCGGCTTTATTAAATATGAATGCCGTTGCTTTTTTTTTTTTTTTTTTTTTTTTTTTTTTTAAGAATATGAATTCAATTCAGATGAGTTCCCCCTCACTCCACCCCTCGACTTGTTGTGCAAAGATTTACCGAACGCCATATTTGATCTCGCCAGTTTGAACAGTCACTCCTGAACCGAATGGCTATAGCAAGAAAGAAATATTGAAAAACGTCCAGTGGTTCTGGCAGTTAACTACTTCAGTCCGACGACGTCTTTTATGATGTAATTTCGGCTGCTTGTAGACTATTCAGTTTTGGAGAACTTTCCTTTCCCTATTGTGGAGAAAGGCCTTAATGAAGACTACTTAACCCCTACTGCACGATAGGTTTCTCCTAATCTTTAAAGAAAAATATAATTGAAAAATGCACATATTAACCAGCATTTCGTCCTCGGAATGGAACGATAAATGGGGATAAACGTAGCCCCTTCAGCACACTAGCGTCATCTGTACTGTATTCCTGGGTCCGTTTTATCGTCGCTTAAGAAGGCTCCCTAGCACCTCTTCCGTAGCTATTTATTTCTGCGTCATTTGATTAATTAAATACATCATACTCAACATAATAACGTACAAAACGATATTTACCAGCCATATCCAGAAATAAGTGCAATGAAGTTAGTCGGGGAGTGAAAGATAAAAACGGTAGATTACTAGTGGAGAAGGGAGAAAACGTGAGCAGATGGAGAGAACACTTTAATGAATTGTTGAACATAGAGAATGAAAGTAATGCGGGTATAAGTGGCTGAGGAATGGCTGGGAGAATGAGGCATGTGAGAAGAGAGAAAGAAATCAATATGATGGAAGTTGTAGAAGCAATGAAGAAAGTCAAAATGGGGAAAGCCCCAGGAATTGATGGAGTGTGTGGTGAAATGCTGAAGCATGGGGAAGAGATAGTAGTAGAATGGATGTGGAAGATGTGCAGGTTGGCCTGGGAGGAAGGTAGAGTCCCGGAAGATTGGAAGTCAGGTATAATTATTCCCTTGTACAAAGGAAAGGGGGAAAAAGAAGTGTGTGGTAATCATAGGGGCATTTGTCTTCTTAGTGTAACAGGAAAAGTATATGGTAGAATACTTATTGACAGAATTAGGGAAATAACAGGGGAATTACTTGGAGAAGAACAAGCAGGTTTTAGAAGTGAAGAGGTTGTGTAGATCAGATAATCATTCTTAGATCTTTAGTGAAAAGTTTCTAGAGAAGAGAAGGAAGTCGTGTGTGGCCTTCATGGATTTGGAGAAAGCATATCCCAGGGTGGATTGACAAGGATTGTGGGAAGTATTCATATATGGAGTAATGGGAAGTTGTTGAATGCTGTGAAGAGTATGTATGAGGGTGCTAAGGCTGCAGTGCGTGTGGATAGTGAACTGAGTGAATTTTTCTATTTGAAGGTTGGGTTGAAACAGGGATTTGTCATGTCTCCATGGTTGTTCAATCTGTTTGTGGATGGGTTATAAAAGAGATACAAGGTAGGGCAGTGGATGTTGGAATGGCCCTAATGAGAGACGGCAGTGTTTGGAAACTCCCCGTACCGTTGTTTGCAGATGATACTGTGTTGTTAAGTGAAGACGAAGGGGAGCTGCAAGGCTTGGTGGATGAGTTTGGGAGAGTGTGTAAGAAAAGGAATTTAAAGGTGAATGTAGGGAAGAGTAAAGTGATGGTCTTCGAGAGAAGTGAAGTCAGTGAATGTACAGTGAGGTTGGATGAGGAGGAAATCGAAAGTGTGAGTACATTTAAGTACTTGGGTAGTGTGATGAGTAAGGATGGAAATTTGGAGGGTGAAGTGCTTGAAAGGGTACAACAAGGAAGAAAGGTTGCTGGTTCCTTGAAAGCGGTGATAAGAAACTGGGAAGTGAGCATGGAAGTGAAAAAGTTACTACATGACAGTATTGTGTTAAAAACTCTAACGTATGGAAGTGAAGCTTGGACTTTGTTGGAGGGACAGAGGTCAAGAGTGAGAGCAGTGGAAATGAATTATTTAATAGGAGCCTGTGGAGTCACATGGAGAGAGACTGGCAAATGAAGATTAGAAGGAGCGTTGTATTGTGGATGTGGATGTGATAGGAGGCGTTAGGAGAAACACACTGAGATGGTTTGGCCATGTGGACAGGATGGAGAGTGAGAGACTGATAAGGAGAATGTATGTGAGTGAGGTGGAGGGGGAGAGAGGGAGGGGGAGGCCAAGGATGAAATGGAGGGATGGAGTGGAGAGGTATAAGAGGGAGGGGGGTGTGAGATGGGAGCAGGGCAGTGAAATGGAGGGGGACATGGCGACATATAGGCGATTTGTTTGTGGCCACTCCGTATGGGATTATGACGTCTGGCAATAAATAGATTGATCCAAAAATAAACCACTAAGGAAAAGGTGTTAGGGTGCTTCCTGAACCGACGAGAGTACGGATCAAAGTATCGTTGGTTTATCGTTACCTGGTAGAACTGAACTACTCACAGCTTCAGTATTACCTTGTGGTTAAATGAAAAGCCCTAGTAGCGAGATAAGAAAGTCTCCTTGGTTACTTATCAAGTGACCCTCTAATCCCACCACAATTGGACATCAGCTGAGCTGAAGGGGGTTACGGATCCTCGGTTGGTTAGAACAAATGTGCGATAATCCCTTCCCAAAGCACCTAAGTGGTTTGATGGTCGTTTGAAAAATATGGACGAGTTTCTCCTGATAGGTGGGATTTCTCATGGCTGAACAAAATCGTCTGGTGTTAGTCAGCGGAAGGATTCTCAAACATCGATTCCCCGTCGTAATCAAGATTTTTTATTTTTGTAGAAAGAACTAGACAAGAAAAGATTTTGCACTCCATGATATTTCCACAGAAAGCAGTTATATCCGGCTGCAATTTTCATCCACGAATTATGATATATTTATGAAGATAGAACAGGACACAGAGGAGGATTTAACAGCCTTCTCGATATTGCTGCGACTCGAAACCTGAATTACAACAGGGAATTTATCGTAAATGCTTAAGTGTATTCAGGTCCTGAATATAAATACCTAAGTAAGTCCACCTCCAAAGAGGCTCACTATAATTTTTAACATTCAAACGCAAGAATTTCTTTGCTCTGAACGAAATTATCTGGTGTTAGCCTTCCAAACCAGTTAAATGGCTAAAAAGTATTTTTAGAAAGATAGTTTTATATATTTACTATCGCTGAGGTACTATTTCTAATGCATGCCTAGTGTGCATGACTGTGTGGCATGTCACTGGATACTGTAATGATAGATTTCTTGCTTGATTCCTTTTTCTCCATCCTATTTCCGGATCATACCATCCCATTTCATTAGCGGGAAGTAGTGATGATGATGATGATGTATCAGATGGAGCAATTCAGTGAGACAGAGTTGTCTGAGTGGACCTGCTAACCTCTTCAGTACGATGAGAGGGACGTCTTCATGTGGTGGCACCGATGTAACTTGGTGGCGCTGCTGGCTGAATATACAAACGGTTCTCAACCCCCTCCCTGTCCCCTAAAAAGAAACTGGTGCATTCCAGAAGAGTGACTCAGCCTGCAGTTCACCGGGATCACATCAGATGAAGCTGAGGTTACATCAACAACAATGGCACGATGATATCATTTAAATTTTGTCCTTGTTGCTGAAAGATTAGGTTTATTAGGCTTGGCAGAGAACTCTCTGTGCAAAGGGGCTAGAAACTCATTTAGACACGAAAATAAGATTATGTTTTTACTCCAATAACTCAACCATCAGACTAGATAATTCTCCTCGGGGGAAATCACTCTTAATGGAAAGCTTGAAAATAATCTCCATTGGAACCAGACATACGATGATTTTTCTTTCATTTTCTTTTCTTTCTTTCTTTTTTTTTTTATCGTTACTCCTGCCAAACGACTTTATTCTGAAGTCCGAGAGCATCATTATTACTCTTGCTGCTACCAGGCGATACTGTTTAGTTTATGAGTATCCCCTAATAGGAAAGACAACACCACACAATTCAACACACCATCATACTGCCCTCCAGCACCACACCATCCCGCCCCTTTCGCACCACGCCATACCAACCTTGAGCGCTACACTACACCACCCTCTAGCACCACATCACACAACCTTCTAGCACCACATCACAGTACCCTCTGGTACCACACCATACCACCCTCTAGCACCACACCATGCCACTCTCTAGCACCACACCATACAACTCTCTAGCACCACACCATACCACTCTCTAGCACCACACCATACCACTCTCTAACACCACACCATACCACTCTCTAGCACCACACCATACCACTCTCTAGCACCACACCATACCACCCTCTAGCACCACACCATACCACTCTCTAGCACCACACCATGCCACTCTCTAGCACCACACCATACCACTCTCTAGCACCACACCATACCACTCTCTAGCACCACACCACACAAAATCATCCACACCGAAGGGCTCTGGATCTCCCGCATAAAGTAGTTTTGTACTTGTTACATTTTTGCTGTCTTCAGACGATATTATTAAGTTTAGAACAGGATGCCTCTCAAACTGGACGGGTTAGATACAGCCTACACTGACTCCATCCCTATTGAAGATTCGTTGTAACTTGAATGGAATCATGTGGTCGTGGTCTTAGTAACAATAATAATACATCAGCGTATTAGAAGGGTCATGTAGTCCTTACAGCTTCCAGGGAAATTTATTCAGTTTTGTAAAGAGCCATCGCAATCCGGGCGTTAGGCAATAACTGGAATCTATTAATCTGTGGACTTAGGCTGCACAATGAAGCTGACACTAATTAGAACAGTTCGGGCAACACAGACAAAAGCTCCTCTGCCACAGTGGAAATGATAAGTCTCTGTGTCGCTAATCAGTCGCGTAATGAACTCATGGCTTACATTTCCACACAGCTGGACTTATACCGCTGATGCCATAATTCCTCGACACTGGACATGTGTACGTTCTTTGTGTTGTTCGTTATATTGTTATTGGTGTTGTTGTTTATGTTTTCGATTGTTTGTGTAGGTTTTTTTCTTATTCCTTTCGGAGTTGGTCATTCGTGGGAAACTCATTCACGAACTGGTGCGCCCACTTATACTATAGGCCAAACTTGCTGTATGCAAGCATGGCAAAACAAAAAGACATCTTCATATGTCAGGAACAGATAATGTTCAGCTAAATATTTATTTCACTTGATTAGTATCAATGTCATTAACATGTAGGGTACCAAAGGGATTAATTCCGGGTGCCCTACTTTTGGGGGGTTATGTAAATGTTATGGAGGTAAGTACTGACTGTATGCTAATGTAATGAGCAGATGTTTAGGTGTGCATGTGTGTTGAGGTATGCCTGTGCGAAGAAAAGGGATTCTGAATATGTTGACTATGAATGTGTTTGCCTGCGAGTAAGCTGGGTTGTCTGAATGTGTATGTGTTTGGTGTGTAGCGTAGTCCCACGGCTGATGATTCATTGTTTGTCTGCAGACTGCCATGGATAAGATCTGAAGTGCTGGTTGCACAAGCGCCTCTGTTTTTGTAAGCGAAATCTGTATTCGCCATACAGGATTGGCTGAGCATTGTAGCCCCAGCTAATGTTCATTGTTATGCTGCATTCGATTTTGCTTCTCTGCGGCTTGCCAGCAGTTAGTGGTTGGTCCAGAACGAAGCCATGAGAAATCGTTTGGATGTTTTGACATGTTGATGCGTGTGTTTGGATGTTGCTTTAACAGATGTCTGTTGGTGGTACGACTAATACGTCTAACCATGATGCCTCCCTTGCAAATCAAGGTCTCCCATGCGGTTAGTGGTGTAGTGGTTAAGAAGAGCGATTAATTCCAGAGCAGAGTGGGATAATGTTGGTACGACTGTTATATCCCTGAAGTGGGCGTCTGTTTCACGTAATTCCAAACAGGTTGCCAAGCTGAACCATCTTCTTGGAGATATTTTGGGCATGTTTATGTCTACAGTACATATTAGGTTGAGGTCTGATAATAAGCCCTGTTTTGATGAAGTCTGTTGTGTTGCATACGTGGATAAATAGTCAGCCTATAGGTGATGGACCCAGACTCGTACGCGTGAAGTTTGGCAGGAATTTCACTGGCTGTAAACCCAAGCTGACTTGGAGTATAAAGTTGCAGTGGAGGCCCATAATTAAAGGCTCGCGAGGTTGCCCATCAGCTAAAATGGTGAACCATTTTGAAGACTGTGACAGGTATTCCACTGCTGATTGATCCTTCTACGAGACGAGTTGTGCATGAATTTGCAAGTGAAGCTGATTTATTAATAAGAATTTTCAATTCCAGGTAGAGTTTCTGCATAATGGAACTTACTGCATCCCCTCATCGTGCAGTGTCTCTGCGTGGCTTTTGCTTCCCGTTCCAGCGAGTCGAGGCAGCTGCTAAAGGAACTGGATGACCGTGGTCGGGCTGATCCATTGGTTTCATCCCAGTGTTTTATTATAGGATTGCTCTGGTGTTGTCCCTTTGCTTGGATCGTTTATTTATGGTTCTATTCCTTCTTCACCTTTTTTTTTAATTCTCTCTTCCTTGTCTCTGTTTATATATTTTTCTTCCTCAGTGCATTATATCTGCTTCCTCATTTTCTCTTAGCTCTCTGTTTCCCGTGCATTCTTCCTTTCTTCATTCATTTTCTACATTCTCTTTCTGTTCAGCCTTTTCTACTTTTTTCATGTTCAGTTCTTCATCTTTTCTTCTTTCATTGTCGCATGTTTTATTACCTGTTTTGATTTTTTTCTCTCATCCGTTTTACCGTTTTTACTCTTCCGTACTCAATTTTCTTATTTCTTTTATTTCTTCCTTCCTTTCAGTTATGTTCTTCTTTGTGCCCCACCCTTGATTCTATCACTCTCGCTCCAGTTATGAATATTTAGCCGGGCTGAGACGCTGTCGGGATAGTTAAGGCCTTCATAGAGATTTCATTATAATATTCGTTTATGCAGTGCGTCAGATAATTATTTAATCCAGTTTAGATTTCCCCAGTGTTAAAGTGATTAATGAAGTTTATAGGAGCCTGTATCTAACTCGTTTAGTTCGATAAGTCTCTCTATTAATCAATAAAACAGTTTTGTAACACTAAGAGAAAAAAATAGTCCTCTGACTGAAGGTGTTAATGTAAGTATTGGCAAGAGAGTTCTATTAGCTGAGAAAAACTGTTGGAACTGTTAGAATGAAATGGGCAAACCCCTTCACTGGAGAGAGAGAGAGAGGGGGGGGGAGTAATCCCTAGGGCAGAAGGGATTAATGGAGATTGCTTGATATCCATTAACCCTGTCACTAGCAGATGGCGGCCTAAGCTAAGCAAAACCTTCTGGCCCCAAGAAGAATAAAATGCATCATATTTCATAGAACTAAAGGAATTAGTGGAGGCTGTTGATCTTCCCTTCAGTACGTGGGATCTGTCTGAAGTACAATCGTGTGGCGGTAACATGGATAAATACAGAAGACGATGTAGTACTGAGTGGGTCAAGTTTATTTTGCCCATCCAATACCCTGCGTCTGTCATTCATATCACTTTAGTTCGTATTTTTGTTGTTGGTTATGGAAGTTCCCTAACACATCTTCTTTAGGTATTATTTGTTGGTTATGGCTGCTTAATATTTTTTGTGCGTTATTTATAGTTAGAATGACGATATTGGAAGGATTTAGTTAACACAGAAGAGTAGAGAAAGATGTAATAAACAAAGAGAATGTGATACTGGAAGGATTTATGTCACACAGAAGAGGACAGTAAGGTGTAATAAACAAAATAAATCGCTTAGTAACGAGTGTTAGGGACCTTCCCCAACCCAGTGGAATACGAGGATTTGACAGCCAGGACATCTCTATTGAACAATGTTAGCCAGAATAAAGTGTTAAATGTGTCAGTGCAACAGAAGAATTAATGAAGATAAACTTTCTGACTACTATGTTTTTTCCTGGTTTAATAAAATCATTTAGTGTGAGTGCGAATAAAATGCTTTATATATTCCGATAGCAAGACTATGTTAGTGCGATGACGTTCAAAAACAAAAAATAATAATAGTATTACTTGTCAGACGATTTTGCTCACCATATGCAAAGCCCCTGGTAATGAAAGAATCAGTGAAGAAAGCACCAAATACCCTCCAGTTCGAAAAGTCTGCCACAAAATGAATTAAATTGATTGATGATAACAAGAATAAAATATAAAATACGCCATCGTAGTGAAAGCTTCACACGTTTGTCTGATGGCGTATTTTTCATTTTATTCTGCCTACCTCTAGATGATTATATATATATATATATATATATATATATATATATATATTCTCTCTCTCTCTCTCTCTCTCTCTCTCTCTCTCCATTCAAACGTCTGTTGCCACGGCCTCACGATTTTAGTTCTGAAACAGTTTGTCTGGAAATTACTATGCATTTGTGTGTTGATTTTTGTTATTTCTTTATTATTACTTTTATTTGCAAGTAACACAGAGATGTCTTTCATTTGGAAGTCGAGTCACCAATACAACAATATGGAAAATTATGAAAGTGAATATTTGGAATGTAAAGGACGTGGCTTCACCACGTCCATCCTTAAATGATTTATTTTTTAACATTACATATTACACAAAATAAAGGATGTGCTTGTTACAAAATACTAGTAATTAAACCTCGTCAACTGTTCAACATGCTGTAATTACTAACAAATGTGGCTGATGTTTGCAATGTGTAAAGAAAGGAACGAAGAGAAAGTGAAGGAGGTTTAGTTAGAGAAATGAGCATCTTCCTAAAGAGTCTATCGCGGAAAAAATGAGCCTTCTTAGACACACATTACGTTAGTTATAAGCTGTTAATGTTGCACTAGCTTTACATAACCTTCAGACAAAAAAAAAAATTATATATATATCGTTCATTTTTCGAGTGTGCTGTCAACAACAAAAACCCTACCGCCTCACTTGGCTTTCCCTCCCTAGATTTACAAAGTCGTCCGGTGAATCCAAAGCAAACCACGCTGATGGCAATGATCTGTGGCCTAATAAAATCGTCATTGTCAGTTGCTGTCAGCTCATGAGGCTGGTTATCGAATGTTGTTGGAGAGAAAAGTATGAGTGACGTTGGTGACAACGTACGGTAGATACAGCACCGCCACTGTCACCGTACTAAGATGAGTCACCCCAATCTTGGCATGCATCACCCGGCGTCACGATAGCTCTATTTCATTCACTTAAAGTTGGCCCAGATAGTCGGCTTTTGCAGCTTATTTCACGCAGCCCAGTGGCAAAAAAAAAAAAAAAAAAAAAAAAAAAAAAAAAACAGTACTATGGCCTTATTTCCTTTCCATGAAGCTTGTTCGTAACTAGCATTATAGTCCAGTGTGTGTATCTTGTTACAATTCAAAATTCAAGATGGTGGGATGGCAGTTTTAGGCCAAGTTCAAGTGAACAGAGTATAGTTTGTTTTTAAGCTGACGAAGGGCCCTCTCCTCATTCATATCAGTTGATGGCCTGGTGTAGTCAGACTACCCCATAACTAAGACTCATCGAATATCATAAACCCTCAAGTCAGTTTGAAGTTGTGGGGGAGACCCAGTTCCGTCAGATGAAGACAAATAGACCATCATCACATTGGCTAAAAAAACATTGCTTTAATCCCATCCTTCCTTTGACTGCCTGTCCTGCTATCATCTTTTTATTCGACCCCCTTTCAGTTATTCTGAAATCATTCTCACCGGCTCACATCCATTTAAACTTTCCCCCTCTGTTTGCCTACTCTTCCTCAGATCTTATTCTTTATTCCTTTGTTGATTGCACCCCTTTCATCTGTCTATATTTCTTGCTTTCCGTGATTCATTTCCTTTTTCCCTCCTTTGCTTTTATTTCTAGATAGACTAGTTTTGCTGTCTTTATGTATCCTTCATTCAGTTACCTAACCATCCTCCCCCCTCCCCTCTCTCTCTCTCTCCATCTTCGTGCCTTCATTAATATCCATTCATCATCGTTGTCTGACATCCTCATATATTGTTTGTCCCAACTGCTGTCCTTCCCATACTGTTTTTACTCAGTTCCTCCCTCTCTTCCAGCCTCCTCTCCCTTTTTGCTTCCAGGATTATAATCTCTCGTCCTCTTATCAGCTTAAACCGATCAGTTTTTATTTTACAAATACTCGCTTCACCCCTTAACCGCGGGGCGTCACTTTTGTGACGCTTGGGAGCAAGGGATCATACCGCGGGGCGTTGCTTTTGTGATTCTGTGTTATTTTGAATTCACCCGGGCTTCCAAGTGGGGGCTTGTATCATCTATCAGTACTGCCAATGTCCAACACTAGTCAGCACTCCTAATCTCATCTGTACTCCCATCCATTGTTGACAATTTAGCCATTTCTCCCCGTTCTTGACTCCCCTCCCTACCCCCCCTCCATTACCCTATCCTCTCGCCTGCCCGGCCGTGCTACGCTAAGTAAATCTTCCCTGGAATTTTTCACTGATTTCATCCATTGAAATAAGCCCTGTGTCCTATTCTTATACCAAATAATATATACAAGAAAGAAATAAGGTAAGTGAGAGTGCCATACACCTGGAATTGGCTAATTATCACCTGACAACACCTCACGTGCACTCGTTCGCTAATTTTCGCTGTTTTTTTCCCCTTGAAATATGCCGTATAATCTATTTTCGTAATAAATATACATGTAAGGAGGGAAGGGAGAAGCCTAAGTGATATTTACATTCACCTGGAACTACCTAATTTATAATGTATTGTCTAAATTTCCTGCCAATCATATCAGTGCTAGACAAAGCTGTTTCAAGATATAACATTGGTAGCTCTGAATATATATCTCCTAAGTAGGCCTCTAATCTATTTTCGTAATAAATATACATGTAAAGAGGGAAGGGAGAAGCCTAAGTGATATTTACATTCACCTGGAACTACCAAATTTATAATGTATTGTCTAGATTTCCTGCCAATCATATCAGTGCTAGACTTAGCTGTTTCAAGAAGTAATATTGGTAACTCTGAATAACCACTAGCAGGCCTCCACGCTGGTCCTCCGTTATCAGTTCACTCTCATCTCCCGAAGCGAGAGTACGTATGTTTCTTCTTGCTGACTTCAAGGCCTTTTTTCACCCCCAGGCAAATGGCCCTGTGACCTTTACCCCCTACTAAACCTCGTGTGGAAAGAGGTAAAGGGCTGACAATTGATAAAAGAGTGACTACGATCTTTCTATTGAGTAAAACAGTGCAAGTGGAATTGTAAATAATGTGTAAATAATGTGTAAACAGCAAGTGAAAGTAATGAATGTAAATATACGTGAACAATGGAAAATAGTTTTATAAGTTATTTCAAGTGACAGTGCACAACACAGTGTAAATAAAATAGAAATGTAAATAACGTAAATAAAATAGAGAACGTAAATAGAAATGTAAATGAGTAGTATTATAAGAATACGAGTATATATCCTAGGAGTAATGAAAGTGAAAGTTTCACTCTAGCATGTCTGAATGCTATGAGTTATGAGAGTGAAGATGAAAGTGACATTCACTCTCAATGCCAGTATACAGGACGAGAAAGTGAATGCTACGTATTTTACTGAATGAAATTGAATCCCTACAGTGACAATAAACTAATACTACTGAAGGAAACTTATGGATAAAGACTGTAGATATATATAAGTGTTATATAGTAATAGAAATATAAAGTGTGAGGGGTTTTATGAATAATAAATGACAGACTACCAAGAGCGAACTAGTGCCAGTGCGACGATCAGACGCGCTCGTAATTTCCATTGCTTTCACAGTGTTTTTTTATTTGAGTATGGATCCCAAACTACTTGAAAATTGTAGAATAGTGTTTATAGTGTTTGTATCTGGCTGTGGTAATCATATTACGGGTTGTCGGGAAGTGTAAAGTGGAGACTTCGTTACCCTACTTCAGAGGTCTCCACAAGTCCTACGGTAACCGACGAAGGCTCAACAATCATTCCAGGAGAAAGCTGAAGGTATGTGCCATAAGCATATGTAATTTTATTATTCTAGGACTAATAACTGATTTTTGGCAAATATTTTTTGAGAGTCTGTCGGAGCCCAAATAACCCCGCGGCACACGCAAGTCATTGGTAAACAAGCTCGCGGTGTAGGGGTTAAAGGCCGCCTTCCGCGGCCTCCGCTCGATGTCAAAAGGCCAGAAAAGTCATAACTCGGGAGCCGGTGGCCCGATTGGACAAGAAGTTGTTCTATTCTTCAAGTAAGAGCATTTTAACAGTAACTTGCTCTTACAAACATTGCCCTACGTTGCGAAGTTTTTGCTGTGTTACGGTAACAAACAAACCAACATACATACAGAAGTCGAATCATTATACTACTTGTATACCATAATTATTCTCTCTCTCTCTCTCTCTCTCTCTCTCTCTCTCTCTCTCTCTCTCTCTCTCTCTCTCTCTCTCTCTCTCTCTCTCTCTCTCTCTCTCACACACACACACACACATTCCTTTTAAAAGAAAAGTTTTAATTCGGTACATCATATTATACGTATGCGTAAGATTAGAGCTAAAAGTATAACAACTGATATAGCATTACCGTAGATTGGTCATTGGGAACCGTATCAGCTTCCTGTGCCTTGGTAGTTAAAAGAACGTTACTAGGCTCAGTGCTGGCCTGTTCCTATCAATCACTGACCTGCGTCTGCATAATTTGGGGATGGTACAGATATTGGTGTTATTATTCTGACGCGTAATAACTTTACAGCCGTACTGGTATCTGTGTAAGAGTAAATACTGCCCAACACTGTGACAAATTCTATTTAATGTTAATAACTACCACAACATGAATATTACAGTGTAAATACTAAAAGCTTGGGGAAAAAATAAAGTGCAGTCAAGAACAACAGTAATGTAGAATATCTATGACTGACCTCCTCAGAAACTCTGAGGTAACGTACTGTACATAGAACTTAAAAAGTGCAGTAAATTTATCAAGAGATCGGACTGAATGTTGTAATACACCAGTCGAACGTTTCTCTAAAAAATGATGGTATCATTATCCCACTGTTCTATAGGCTGGTACGATCACACATGGAATATGCAGTGCAGTTTTGGTTCCGTTACTAACGTAAAGGAGCAGCAACACTGGAATCATTACAGTGCCTAGCAACAAGACCAATAACTTTCCTCTCTAATGAACTACCGGGATGTAATAAAGACTGAAATATGACAATCTTTTTTTTTTTTTTTTTTTTTCTGAGGCGTCCATGAAGGAATTCACAGAATGCAGCTACAGATAATTTTTAAAGGTTTTAACAACGCAGACACCATTTGTTCCAGATTTACCTACAAGCAGGAATACCTCGATGTTTCGTAGACTCACACTTTGCCTAAACACTAGACATTTTTCTTTTACCGGCATTGAGGTCAATGATTGGAACAAACTCCCAGAAAAATACGGTGGAAAGTACTAACGTTAATATGTTTCAAGAATCTTCATCTCCCCTTATCAGCAACTGGCCTAACATAAGTGTGTGAAAATAACAACTGTATCCACAAGTAAGTCAGCAATAGTGGACCTGATAATCCTTACAATATGTCACGAGTTGATGCTACTAAAAGACCACAAAAACGTAGAGGACCGAGTGCATGCATGTTGTCTCTGTGTTTACATTATTTTAATCCATTAGGTTTATTACATATACTGAAACTTATTTTTTGGTTTCTATTTATATATTTACTTTTCATGAGACTAAGTTCTTCTATTAATGTAAAGGCCGAACTAGATAGTAACATGAAGTCTGTACTCGTATGATATATGCATTTCATGTAGCTCTCTGCAACACTCTTCTCCCTTCTCCCTCACCATTCCCCATCCTGACTTCATGTCACGCGCTTTTAAACGCCAAGACAGTTTTTCCCCTCAGTTTACTTGCGAGTTTACTCTTGGGATTGCCTGTTTGCTTACTCGACCTGTACCTGAGTGAGGTTTTGAACTAGGAGGCCGAACTGACGTCAAAAAACTGAGGAAGAATTTACTTATTTTTTTTTACGTCGTAGGTAACACAACTTTCTGTATAAATATAATTTTTTCCTCATCAACAAAACGACGTAGAGGAACAGTTACCAAGACTGCATCATGTATGGTTTTGTTTCCCTCCTTCACTACGAAGAAGATCAAGACTCCATCGTACTGATGTGTAGCATGAGTGGGGATTGTTCCAGCTCCTTCATCATAAGACATCTCCCTTAAGCTGCATACAATCGTCCTGATGTACCACTGGTGAAACATCGAAGACGAGAGCCATAAAGTGTATAAGTATCCTCATTTCTTAAATTGTGTGTGTCGTGGGGAAGGGGGGAGGAGGGAGGGGGAAAGGGAAGGGGGGAGGGGGGAGGGGAGGAAGAAAAAGAGAGAATAAGGGGATGTGCAATGAAGAAACGTACACCATACAGCTAAATTGCGACCATTTACTGTTTCTCCTTTATTGCCATGTTGAGCAAACCTTTTCTACCAACTAAACACCGTATAATAATAAATAAGCAAACAAATAAATAAATACATCCAAATACATTTAAAATAAACCTCTAGCGAGTCGCTAGCCCGGTCAGTCAAGTACTGGCGTCACGATCGAAGGACGACCTAGAGTATGTTTGAGCTCCAATTTACTTTTGAGTTTGTGGGATGGACGCTGACAATGTAACACCTGTCCGTAACTCTTACATAACCAACCTAAACCGTACCACTGTCTACCACTACTGTCTTTTGCTTCACCGTCTGTGCTTTGTATTTGCTTTTTCTTAGTCTTTGCCTCACTGGATCACTGTCTACCACCACTCTTGTCAGTTTCACTGCCTCTGCCTTGTGTTTGCCCTACGCACATCCTTAGCCTCATTATATCACTGTCTGCCACCACTGTCTACTGTTTCGCTGTTTGTGTCTTGTATCTGTCGAATTCTCTTCCTAAACCCCTTTGACTTTTATCAGTGTTGGTCTTTTCTTACCCCCTTCCCCAACATCAGTGTGGCACTTGTATCTCTAATCTCTCTCTCTCTCTCTCTCTCTCTCTCTCTCTCTCTCTCTCTCTCTCTCTCTCTCTCTCTCTCTCTCTCTCTCTCTCTCTCTCTCCTTTCCTTTTTAAGCGTTTCAGGTAGAGTATCTTTCCTCTTCTATCCTCCGTCCACATACTCACCTCATCTCCCCTTTCTTCTCCCATTTCTCCTATCTCCTCTCCTCTCCTTCGTTTTCTCCCCTTTCTCCTCTCTTCTCTTTCATTCTCATTCCTCTCCCTGTCATTTACCTCCTCTCTCCTTTCCACCCCACCCCTCTGATCCTCTCCTTCGGCTTCTCCTTTCCTCTGCTGCTGTACATTCCCTTTCTATGCTCCTCTCCCTTCCTTTGCCCTCCTCTCCCTTCCTGTGCCCTCCTCTCCTTTCCTCCTCTCTTCTCTTGCCTCTCCCTTCCTGTCCAATTCTCTTCTCCAGTGTCCTTCCTCCCTTCCCTCTTCTCTTCTCCTGTACCCTCCATTCCTTTCCTTCTCTCTTCTCCTGAGCTCTCCCTCCCTTTCCTTCTCTCTTCTCCTGAGCCCACTTTTCCTTCCCTCCTCTCCTCTCCTGCGCCCTCCCTTCCTTTCCTCCTCTCCTGCGCCCTCCCTTCCTTTCCTCCTCTCCTGTGCCCTCCCTTCCTTTCCTTCTCTCTCTTTTGTGTCCTCCCTCTTTTCCTTCTTTCTTCTCCCTGTGTCCTCCCTTCCTTTCCCTAGCTATCCAGTCCCTGTCAGTATTTACAACCACCACAACTCACAACCAGTGTCATTTAGTGCAGCTCCCAGCTGTACCCAGTCCGGACTATTCACACCAAAAACGTAACAGCTATAAGGGCAAACGCAGACATCAATTCCTGCTGGCTTTCATCGTACATGTTTATAATTAGTGTAGCTCTCGTGTGACTGAAGTAAAGACAACCATTAAATACATGGCGAGAGTTTTAAAATGTGTGCAGATAGTTGTACACGCGGCAGGGATACTCCGTACCTGCAGAGTGAGTTTGTGTAGCGGCAGTTGAGTATGGATGCGGGAATTGAATTGCAGATGTAATATTTTGCCAACTCTGCTACTCTCTCATTACAGGGAAAACATACACAGCCATATTACAATACTCTGGTCACTTTATCAACCTAAAATAGCTATCCCTCTGTCTTGAATGCTGAACAGTAACATGAGCATAACAGCACAATATAATGCTAGTCATGAAAGCGTGTCAATGAAATGATGTAGAGCCATGCTGTCTTATTCTGGTGTTCATGTACGGGAAAATCAGTTGCCAAAGATGCTAATCTCCTCGAAGTCAAAGTGACGAACTATCTCGATGTCACTGCCTCCGTTGCATCATGATAAATTAGGAACATGAATAGCAGTTTCCCGCAGTTAATGCAGCAAGAATGTTATTGGTAAGAACAGTTATAATCATCATCATCATCATCATCATCATCATCATCATAATAACCTTT
The DNA here is from genome assembly GCF_032717465.1 of Coenobita brevimanus. Lineage (NCBI taxonomy): Eukaryota > Metazoa > Arthropoda > Malacostraca > Decapoda > Coenobitidae > Coenobita > Coenobita brevimanus. Next base: position 43,508,105 of record NC_137033.1, read on the forward strand.
TACTCAGTAGTAAGTGGGGTGAAAAGGATCCACAATAGGAATGGAAAAAAAAAAAGAAAAAAATACAGCATCATAGTGCCCGGTGAAATGAGCCAGCCATTAATTAGTAATTTTTCAGTTCTTCGAAATTTTGTGCTTCACATCACGGGTAAAACGACTGAAGCATAATGTAATCCATAATGCCATTCCGTCGACTAGATGCAGCGCTTGCCATCTACAGCACATATCGATACATACTTCATCCATCGATTTCTCTCCGTCATTTCATTTGCATCCTAACGGCCATACCTCGTCTCACAAATTTACTTGCTTCCAGTCACCTAACCTCCCATACCTCGACTCTCAAATTCACTTACTTCCAGTCACTTAACCTCCCATACCTTGACTCACAAATTCACTTATTCCAGTCACTTAACCTCCCATACCTTGACTCACAAATTCACTTATTCCAGTCACCTAACCTCCCATACCTCGACTTACAAATTCACATACTTCCAGTCACCTAACTTCCCATACCTTGACTCACAAATTCACTTACTTCCAGTCACCTAACCTCCCATGCCTCGACTCACAAATTCACATACTTCCAGTCACCTAACCTCCCATACCTCGACTCACAAATTCACTTACCATATCCAAACACCTTATTATTGATCCTCGTCGCCACTTCTACCCACATTCTCAGTCTTATATCCAGGTCACCACCCTCTAAGCACACACTTTTCTACCTTTCGCTCAACAGATTCCCTTGCTCCACATCTCTCACGAATAACAGTATTTCGTATGCCATCCACCCATTGCAGTCCACACATATTTCTGATGCCCTCCCTCTTGACTTTTGATACTCATACCACACCAGATTCTCCCACCCATCCCTTAATGTGGGAACTGATGTAACTTGAGCCTGTCCATAAACAATCTACATACTTAGTCCTACTTTCCACATCTAGGCCTTCATAATACCGGACAGTTTGTTTCCTTTGGCCATTCTGTACTTAATTTCCCCTATTCAGTACTTGTGTATAATGCTGTGTGCAGCTACGTTTTGATATTGTTTAATATAACCAGTGTTACTGGTAAGAGACGGTAATAATAATAATAATGATAATAATAATGATAATAATAATAATAATAATAATATCAATAATATCAATAATAACAACAGTAATAATAGTAATAACGATAACTATAATAATAATAACACGAAGAAGAAACTTTGGTGACTGTCTCATTCTATCAGACCCTTTCTGGCTGTCTGGAAGGGTTAAGGATGATGATAATAAATGAATAAATCAATACCAGCACTAATAAAACTACAGGAATATCATTGGTTCAAAAAGGTTCAACACTGAAAATAGCTGATAAGCAAATAAAATCCTTCTCAGAGCACCAATGGCAGACAAATACAGAAGTGCACGAGTTAAGGAAAGAAGCCGCAAGGAAACGCACAAACACAAAAACATTTCACGTGTTGTTCTTTGTCAGCTGAGGGTCAGGCGTGTTTCTTTGTTTACTTGTTGGCGCTGCTGCTTTTTATTTAACTGTTTAAGCTTTCAGCCGCTCTCTCTCTCTCTCTCTCTCTCTCTCTCTCTCTCTCTCTCTCTCTCTCTCTCTCTCTCTCTCTCTCTCTCTCTCACACACACACACACACACACACACACACACACACACACACACAGATGCTCTTACATTGTACAAATACACATACCAACAAACAGACTAGTAACATCAGGCTTAACAAAAAGGCTGTTAAAAACAAAAGTATCTGGAAAAGTTTTGCTAAAGAGGCCAACAGACTCCCACCCTTCACCAAGGCAGGTTTCGTTCCGTATCACAAGCATCGCCTAAGATGAATACAATCATGTGGCGGTAACTACTCTGTGATAAAATGGACGTCATCATAGTGAAAGAGTTTATTGTGATCGTTTCTAACTCCCTTACCTCTGAAGATGTATCATGACTAAGATAAAATTGTCTTGGCGGTGGCAAAGCTACGATAAATGGAGGTTTTGATACATAATGGGTTAATGGAGGCTGTCTCTAAACCCTTTTGAATTTTGCCCTGCGTTGCATGAAATCGTCTGTGGATAGTATGAATACTGTGTGAAAGCCATTGCCTTACTGAAAACCTTGATAATAACTGAAAACATGTTACAGTATAGTGTTCAATACGATGAGTAAAATCATCGGACAGCAACATGACTTTAAATATAGCCTTGCATTAGAGCTGCACTCACTGAACATGTTTAAGTTAACGTAACTGATAAGGAAAGTACCCAAGCACTTCCCCAGATCACGACACATAACAGTTGGCGTACAATCCACGTCCCAATATCAGATATTATGTAAGTGCGAGCAGGCTGAGATAAGGAGCATACCATACTACTCAACATTTTTACATTTTGTACACCTTAGACGAGCACTGAAACGTAAATAATGACAACCGAAACTACATGCTCTTGGACGAGCAGGATAATCAACACACACACACACACACACACACACACACACACACACACACACACACACACACACACACACACACACACACACACACCACTAAGCTGCTGAAATCCATTTTCACTGTATACAAGAAAGATTTTTTGTCTTATGGGAGGGCAAGGTACAAACCTCCGACCCTCTCACCATTGTGTGTGTGTGTGTGTGTGTGTGTGTGTGTGTGTGTGTGTGTGTCGCTTGGTCGTCGGTTGCTGTGCTGGTTAGTAATTCTTTCTGTCTGTCTACCAGTCAGTCTGTCTGTCAGTCAGTCGGTCTGTCTGTCAATCAGTCGGACAGTCTACCAGTTATTCACTGGTCATTTCGTTGGTCTATCAGTTTGTCAGTTTCAATGCTGGAATGTTGGTCGGTTTATTTGTCGACCTGTCAATCGGTTAGCCTGTTAGTCGATTGGTCTCTTGCTTCGTCAGCCTGTCGGTCGGTCAGTCTGTTGGTCATTCAATTGGCCTGTTAGTCCGCCTCTTTGTCGGTGTGTTGGTCTGTCTGTCAGTCGTTTGGTGTGTTTGTTGGTATGTTCGTCACTCGGTCTGCCGGTCTGCTAGGCTATTCTGCCGGTAAATCTGTCGGTTGGCCTGTCGTTCTATTGCTCGATATTTTGGTCGTTGTGTCAACATCATCCATGCTTCATTGCTGCATGTCACTGTTGGATCTATTATACAGCTCTGTCATGCAATGCTTTGTTCCTTATTCATTCCAGTACTTCCGGTCAAGTCTTAGGTCGTCCCACTGTTCTTAACGCTCCTGGCACTTTCTTTGTTGCAAGTTTTGCTTCAGTTCATCCTACGCACTTAAATCTTCTGCCACAACGCTGCGCAATATGTGAACACCTGCACAATTTCCATTTCTTTTTCATCGAGTTTCATCTACAGTTATTCTCTGCGTCTCTTTCAGAAACTATCATTGTGTTCATCTTTACACTGGATTTTACGGTACATCTCACACTCACAGTTCTATATTTCTCTCCCAGAGCTTACAACTTATACGCATCATTAGCTACTGACACTGGATCATCTGCAGACTGAAATGTAGACAGCTCCCATCCATTACTTCCTTTCTTCAAAACCACTCCACTGCCAAGAATGTTTTTTTCTCTTCCACCACGCCGTCCATATATACACACTGAATGGCCGTGGTGAACGGACATCGATCTGTGTTAGACCAACACCTACTGCAAGTCCACCCTCTCAGCTGCTTGTATGCCATTATACGTACTTTGGTTATCTAACATTCAGTTAGTAAACTCCATAGTGCCCTATACAATGTACCTACCTATCTACTCCGTCACATTATGTTTTTTTCCAAATCCACAGCAGGTATGTTGTGAATTTACATTGCTGTGATGATTAAAGGGAAGCTTTATACCTACATATCGAACCTGTGCTCATGACGATACAACAGTTTCGTCCTATGAAAAATTATTCTTACAATTAACACAAGATCAGTACCTATTTTATTTTATTTTCTAATACATCCGACTCTGGGCATAGGCTTTAATAGCTCGTTCCCTGAGGCCCAGCTGTCCTCCTGCGTACCATACACTTCCACATGTCGCCGCTACGGTGCAAACACTCAATGTCCTTATGGTTACGTGCTGGGGCTATCCGTACAGGACTGGTGTATTGGTATTTGTGGGATCTTATGGTAAATCAGTAAGCCTACTTTAAGGAAATTCAAAAATTTTAAACTGTTCCCTACCCCAGCTGGGATTACACACACACACACACACACACACACACACACACACGAGAATTTTTTCTGATTTTAAGGAAAATCACCGAGAGTGGTAAGAATTTAGAACAAATTACTGAAACTTTGATGATATTCTTTAGTTTCTATAAGCATGATATGTAACAGTGAACGAAATTAATCGGATAGGTGAATTCCTACAGTGAACAAAATATCCGTTACTGTTACACTAAAAGTTAACAACGATCAACTGCTCGTAAGTATACAGTTCATAATCATCGACGGCACCATCATTATCATAATCGTCATCATCATCGTCCTTCTCCTCCTCCTCCTCCTCCCTCCCCTCATCATCATCATCATCTTTGTTGTCGTCGTCGTCATCATCATCATCATCGTAATATTCTTCCTCCTCCTTCTCCTTCCCCTCATCATCATCATTATCATCATCATCATCATCATCCTTGTTGTCATCGTCGTCAATCATAATCTTTTTCCACGAGCGCTAACTGGGCACAGAGGATCCAAAAATGTAGAATACATTAATAAGAGGAAAACAGTCAGCTTACCAGCTAAAACGGACTACACTTCCATTCACTCATGACTCAACCATTTCCAAAATCCGACATATTCCATTAAATCTCCTCAGTCCGAGGACGTTTTATCTCGTACAGTTCCTGTTCCCTGATGATTATATTCACATCAGGGGAGACTTTTCGGATTATTGAGGTTTAATGGAATTAAATTTATCCTCCATTAACTACTCCTGTATATATATATATATATATATATATATATATATATATATATATATATATATATATATATATATATTTATTATTTTTTTTTTTTATGTGCTCATCTCTGGACATAGGCTTCACAGCCTGCTCCCGAGGCCCAGTAGTCCTCCTACACACCATACACCTCTACATGTCACCACTTGGGCGCCAACACCCACCGTCCATATTGAATACATGCTAGGGCTGTCTCATACAGGACTGGTGTATTGGTATTAGCGGGGGTATTTTTACGACATGTCGGAGGGTCTTCTGGTAGATCGGTAAAGTCTGCTTTGTATGAAATTCAAATCCTTAAACTGTTCCTTGCCCCAGCAGGGATTTGAACCTGGGTCCGGTAGGACCGCAGGCCACCTCTCTACCGATTGAGCCACCGCCTCCCCCAAATATATATATATATATATATATATATATATATATATATATATATATATATATATATATAATATGGTTTTACGCCAGGTGTGTATATATATATATATATATATATATATATATATATATATATATATATATATATATATATATAATTTCGTTTTACGCCAGGTATATATATATATATATATATATATATATATATATATATATATATATATATATGTATATATATATATATATATATATATATATATATAATTTGGTTTTACGCCAGATATATATATATATATATATATATATATATATATATATATATATATATATATATATATATATATATATAATATACCAGTATATAATTTGGTTTTACGCCAGAAGGGCTAAGGCGTTGCCCCTGGGTAGAGGACTTTTGAACTGGAGCATTTTATGACCAGATGCCCTTCCTGATGTCTACCAATGATCCTTGGTTGGATTCGATCCTCCGACCCTTCGGTCAGAGCGGAGAGCTCTAACCCACTGAGCCACGGATGATATATATATATATATATATATATATATATATATATATATATATATATATATATATTGTTACATAGCCTATGATTTCATCATCCTTTGTGTAATTCTAATGTACAGTATGTTGCATGTTTGATCACGAGCGTGTTCTACCTCAGTCCCCCCTTCTACCGTTATAGTAGAGTAAGTCGTTCTTTCTGTTGTTCAGAGCAGGATTGTCAACTCTTTGTCCCCATGGCTTCATTTGCGCGTCCTTCTTACAAGTTGTATCAAGCTCTGCCAGCCCCTATATAATGAGCTCAGTCTCTGCATCATTGCCACTTAGATCTACTCCTCATTTTGCTCACATCTCTGTCCTCCCCTGTACAGTTATTACTGTGAGTGCTCAGGAAGTCTCCAGCCATCTAGCAGCTGTGTAATTTGAGTATAAGTGTTATTGCATTTTTTCTTGTACTGTGTAGCATAAGGTGTTAATTCTTAGGCCTAGTAAGATTTTTGTGATTAATGTAAAGTTTTACAGTCAGTCATTATTAGTAATATTTTGTATCTGTAATAATATATCTTGCATTCACTGAGTATTATCTGGTATTGTCATTTTATCAGGGCTGACTTAGATAAATTTGCACTTGCTAATTTCGTGTTTATAGAGGCTATTGCAGTTAACCATATATTTAACCTGTTTTTTGCCATTACATTATCCTTATGAGTCCTGAATGTTTTGTTGTTAGTTTGAGCATTAAACTTTAACTTGTAATTTTACGTAACTCTTTTGTTTTGAACCTGGAACTTTACGGGACAGTAGTGATTTTTAGTATTCTCACTTAAAGTGTACATTATCTTTCTCTGTTCCGTAACATAAATTTGGCGACCCTACCAGGATATTCAGGATATTATCATAAGGATATTGCTTGATATTTTGTGACTGTGATTTATTCATGATGTCTACTATTACTACACTTGATTAAGCCAAAGATTTTTTGTCAAATGTGCAAACAATGTGTGATGTAGAAAACAGAACAAAGAATGAACTTAAGCTTGTTCCTGAACAATTGGGAATTGCAGTTCACTCTCATCATTCTTAAGATCAAATTGTTGGCATGATTAATAAAAGCTTGTTTAATGTAACTCCTCCAAATGAGCAAACGCAGATTGAATTAGCTAAGTTACAGCTAGCTCTGCAGGAGGCTCGTGCTAAGGAAGCTGAGTTTCAGGCAAATGCTAAGCAGGCGGAGTCTCAGGCTCGTATTCAGGAGGCTGAATTTCAGGCAAATGTTAAGGAGGCGGAGTCTCAGGCTCGTATTCAGGAGGCTGAATTTCAGGCAAATGCTCGTATTCAAGAGGCACAGGTACAGGCTCAGGCACAAGTTGAAATTACTAGGATTCAGGCAGACCATGAGTATCGCATGAAACAAGGTGGAACTGGATCATCTAGCTCTGATGATTTTGATGTGGCTAAAAATGTAAAACTTGTCCCTCCTTTTAATGAATCTGATTTAACAAAGTATTTTCAGTTGTTTGAGAGGGTAGCTACAGGTTTTAATTGGCCCAAAAAGTGTTGGCCATTACTCCTTCAAACTGTTCTCACCGGTAAAGCCCAAGTAACTTATGCATCTTTGCCTCAGGATCAATCTGATAATTATGATGTAGTTAAGAGCTTGATTCTTAAGGCCTATGAGCTTGTTCCTGAAGCTTATAGAGTAAAATTTAGGACAACTTACAAGCAAGATAAGCAATCCCATGTTGAGTATGCAAAAATCAAAGAAGATCTGTTTGAGCAGTGGTTAAATTCTAAGAATGTGGATTCTGATTTTGGTAAATTTAAGCAGATGATTTTGCTGGAGGACTTCAAAAGGTGTGTTAATAAAGATGTAAGCCTATATCTTGATGAGAAAAGAATAGATAATTTGTCTGATGCTGCAGTTTTAGCTGATGAATATGTTCTCACTCACAAGAGATATTCTAAAGAAAAAGGGAAAGCTGAGAGTAAGTACCTTGCCTCTACTCAGAGTACAGGTAACAGGAAAGAGAATAAAGATGATGTTTCTCAGGAAGTAAATACCAGCTTCACCTCTAGATTTCAGAAACGTAAATGTACTTATTGTAGTAAGCTTGGTCATACTACGGAGAAATGTTTCAAGAGACAGCGTGATGTGAACAAAAAGGAGTCTTTAAATATTCAGTCAATTGGTCTAGTGTCCACCCTTGAGAGTTCCCAGAATTCTTTAACTGAGTTAACTGAACCTGCTTTGAGGGGTAACTTAAATTCTCATGATGGAGCTCCTCTTTTGAGCAGTAACGTGGGTGACACTCTCAAGAGTTCATGTGCTAATTTCCTGTCTGATGGTTTTGTCAGTCCTCTGGACAATAATGACAGGAAATCAGTTAAAATATATCGTGATACAGGTGCTTGCCAATCCCTTATGCTGACCAGTGTTCTAGGCTCTAATGTTAATTCCTCTGATGAAACTGTAATCTTACAAGGTGTAGGGAATAATTACTTCTCTGTCCCTCTGTGCAGAGTGAATTTAGAGTCTGGTTTTGTTAATGGTTCCGTTATGGTTGGGTTGGTTGAGACACTCCCAATGTCAGGTGTAACTTTCTTACTTGGAAATGATATTGGTGGAAGTCAAGTGTGTCCAGCTCCTCAGTTGTCTAGTGAGCCAGTGGCTGCGTCCCAGGATTGTGATGTCCCTGATGTGTTCCCTGCATGTGCTGTCACTAGGGCTAAGTCTAAAGTTACTGGTGATTTAGAGGATAATGATGATGATGTTATCCTAGCTGACACTTTTCTTGCTAATTTGGACCACGCACCAGATGAGGCAGTACCCCGTAGTGTTGATAATTTGTCTCGTCAAGAGTTGGTTGAGTTGCAGGTTGCTGACCCTGAGTTGGAAGGTCTAGCTAACTCTGCTTGCAGTGAGGAAAAGTCAGCTGGTGCTTCTACTTGTTATTATACAAAGTCAGGAGTACTTACGAAGAAGTGGAGACCCCCAACAGCATCAGCCGACTGTGAATGGGAGGTTGTACATCAAGTTGTCATCCCTCGTGTTTGTAGGCAGGATATCATTAGAGTGGCTCATGATTCCAGTTTGGCAGGACACCTTGGAGTGAGGAAGACTGTGGCACGCATTTTGAAACACTTCTACTGGCCAGGTATCTTCAGGGATGTTTCCTGGTATTGTAAGTCTTGTCACACCTGTCAAGTTGTGGGGAAGTGTAATCAGACCGAAAAGGTTGCACCTCTAGTTCCCATTGCTCCTTTTGAGGCGCCTTTCACCCATGTGTTGGTGGATATTGTGGGCCCTCTTCCTAAGACTTCTTCAGGATTTTCTTATGTGTTGACCCTGATTGATATGGCTACTCGTTATCCTGAAGCCATTCCACTTAGAAATATCTCAGCAAAGAACGTGGTTAAGGAAATGCTAGGGTTCTTCACAAAGTTTGGTCTGCCCAAGGAGGTACAGTCAGACCGGGGAAGTAATTTCATGTCAAATGTTTTCAAGCAGTCTCTGAAAGAGTTGGGCATCACCCAGATCACGTCTTCAGCTTACCATCCCCAGACCCAAGGAGCGTTGGAGAGATATCATCAAACACTCAAATCGATGCTCAAGAAATACTGTTTGGAACATCAGAAAGACTGGGATAAAGGTCTTCCATTCGTTGTATTTGCCGCAAGAGAATCTCCAAATGAATCACTGGGCTTCTCACCTTTTGAACTACTGTTTGGTCATGAAGTAAGAGGACCCCTTAAGTTACTCAAGGAATGCTGGCTGTCGGAGGAAGATGACGTCAACCTGCTGGAGTATGTCATGAAGTTGAAAGAACGGCTGTCCACTGCTTTACAGCTGGCGAGAGAGAATTTAGGAGCTGCTCAAGAGAAGATGAAGACTTGGTATGATAAGAAGTCCAGGTTACGCCACTTTCAGCCAGGAGATCAGGTTTTGATTCTGCTACCAGTGCATGGGCAACCTCTTCAAGCCAAGTTTAGCGGTCCTTATTTCGTGGAGAAGAAACTCAGTGATGTCAACTATGTCATCGCCACACCAGATCGTAGAAAGAACAAGCAACTATGTCACATCAACATGCTAAAGTTATATCACAGGCGGGACGAAAATAATCCAGTCTGCACTGTAGCTGTTCCACCTGAGTCTGCAAGTGAAGCTCTCCCATGCAGCATGAGCCTGAGTGATAGTTTGGGGAAGAATCCTGATATCATGAATGATCTCCAGACTAAGCTTTCTCATCTACCTCCCGAGGGAAGGCAGGAGTTTTCGGCGTTACTGCAGGAGTACCCGCAAGTGTTCCATGCCACTCCAGGAAGAACCACTGTGTTGATGCATGATGTCGATGTTGGAGACGCAAAGCCAATTAAACTGCCTCCTTACCGTGTGAATCCAGTGAAAGTTCCTCTCATCGAGAAGGAGCTTGGCTACCTGTTGGACCACAAGATGATTGAGCCCTGTCAGAGCGAGTGGAGTTCTCCTGTCACTCTAGTCCCTAAGCCAGGTGGGTCACAGTGGCTTTGCATTGACTACAGACGTGTTAATCAGCTAACCAAAACAGACACTTACCCACTCCCTCGCATGGAAGATTGCATAGACAAGATCGGAAAGGCTAGGTACATAAGTAAGTTTGATTTGTTAAAGAGATACTGGCAAGTACCTGTGACTGAACGTGCTAGGGAGATCTCATGTTTTGTAACACTAGGAAAGACTTTTGCATGTTCTGTAATGCCATATGGTATGAAGAATGCACCAGCCACATTTCAGAAGCTCATGAATGTTGTAACAGAGGGTTTGGCAGGGTGTGTTGTTTATATTGATGATGTATTAATCTTCAGTGACAAATGGAAAGATCACCTATGCCATGTCAGTAAATTTCTTGAGCGTTAGGTTCAGGCTAATCTTGTAGCTAATTTATCAAAGTGTGAGTTTGGTCAAACTAAAGTTCAGTACCTTGGGTACGTAATTGGTCATGGACATGTTGCACCACCAGGAGCTAAGGTTCAGGTTATAAGTGATTTTCCCAGACCTAAAACTAGGAAAAAGCTACAAAGATTTTTGGGAATGGTAGGTTATTACAGGAGATTTGTTCTTAACTTTTCAATTCTTGTATCACCACTTACAGACCTACTGAAAAAGGGAGTTAAATTTGTCTGGACCGATAACTGTGAATCCTCTTTCAACAAACTTAAAGCTATCCTATTAAGTCAGCCAGTGCTCGCTACTCCAAATTTTGCTAAGCCTTTTAAGATGGCTGTTGATGCAAGTGATACAGGAGCTGGGGCTGTTTTGCTGCAAGAGGATGATCAGGGTATTGAACACCCTGTATCTTATCACAGTAAGAAGTTCACTCCACCTCAAAAGAACTACTCAACTATTGAGAAAGAGCTTTTGGCCTTGATTTTGGGTTTACAGCATTTTTCATTTTATTTGTGTTCTGGTTTTGACCCCATAGTCATGTATACCGATCATAACCCACTGAAATTCCTTAGTAAATTTAAAGATAAAAATCAGAGATTGACAAGATGGAGTCTACTTCTTCAGGAGTATTCATTAGACATACAGCATGTCAAGGGGAAAGAAAATGTTATTGCAGATTGCTTATCTAGACTTTAGACAGATTGTTTTAGAGTAATAAGAAATTTCCTTTGTAAATTTCTTTTTCTTTGTGGGGAGGTGTTACATAGCCTATGATTTCATCATCCTTTGTGTAATTCTAATGTACAGTATGTTGCATGTTTGATCACGAGCGTGTTCTACCTCAGTCCCCCCTTCTACCGTTATAGTAGAGTAAGTCGTTCTTTCTGTTGTTCAGAGCAGGATTGTCAACTCTTTGTCCCCATGGCTTCATTTGCGCGTCCTTCTTTCAAGTTGTATCAAGCTCTGCCGGCCCCTATATAATGAGCTCAGTCTCTGCATCATTGCCACTTAGATCTACTCCTCATTTTGCTCACATCTCTGTCCTCCCCTGTACAGTTATTATTGTGAGTGCTCAGGAAGTCTCCAGCCATCTAGCAGCTGTGTAATTTGAGTATAAGTGTTATTGCATTTTTTCTTGTACTGTGTAGCATAAGGTGTTAATTCTTAGGCCTAGTAAGATTTTTGTGATTAATGTAAAGTTTTACTGTCAGTCATTATTAGTAAGATTTTGTATCTGTAATAATATATCTTGCATTCACTGAGTATTATCTGGTATTGTCATTTTATCAGGGCTGACTTAGATAAATTTGCACTTGCTAATTTCGTGTTTATAGAGGCTATTGCAGTTAACCATATATTTAACCTGTTTTTGCCATTACATTATCCTTATGAGTCCTGAATGTTTTGTTGTTAGTTTGAGCATTAAACTTTAACTTGTAATTTTACGTAACTCTTTTGTTTTGAACCTGGAACTTTACGGGACAGTAGTGATTTTTAGTATTCTCACTTAAAGTGTACATTATCTTTCTCTGTTCCGTAACATTATATATATATATATATATATATATATATATATATATATATATATATATATATATATATATATATATATATATATATATATAAAGTAATGAAAGAGACCTCAGCCCTGGAGGTTTAAGGTTTATGTTTTATTAGCACACGAGTGAACAAAAATTAATTTGATAAAATATCATGCACGACAAATCATCACCACCACCACTACCACTATCATAATAGTCATCAAATATCATCATGATCAAGAGAGTATGCTCACTAATCTGTGTCGCAAGGCACACTATGTAGGGATGGCTCCGACGCACCCAGTAACCTTAACTAGCAGAATTCTTTGTGACTCACAAACACAGATGTATAAACCATTATAAACATCTAGTTGTGATCTTTGAGTTATTCTGTTCTCCCAAACAATACCAGAAATAGCTACAACATACCATTAAAACACAATGAACAAAAAATACTCTTTCCTTCTTTCTTTCTTCATCTTGTTCTCCTTAGCTAAAGCATGCCATTAAAACACAATGAACAAAAACAAAATACTCTTTCCTTCTTTCTTCTTGTTCTTCTTTTTCCTTCATCTTTTTCATCTTCGTGGTCGTCGTTTTCCATCTTCGTCTTCTTCCATTCCTCTTCGTTTTCTCCCGCCCTCTTCATCTCCTCCTCCTCCTCCTCCTCCTTCTTCATCTTCTTCTTCTTCTTCTCTTCCTCTTCCTCAGATTGCCAAACAAAAATTTGATATGCCTTCTTTCAGTCAACATTCAGGCTTTCGTATGTCTTAGTCCCACCTCACAGGTGATAATATCTACACTAACGTGCTTCACCTAATAAAATTCCACAGGTGACGTTTGTGGAGGAAGACTATTTATTCGATTGCAACATTACCTTCCAACTCAGTGGCTTCTATATTTACTAAAATAATTTGGCATTCTCCTCGGGTAGAAGGGGTTTAACCCCTTCGCCACGATGACGCTTATATGTCTTCGTAGCCCTCCAGTGCGCGTACACTACGACGCCTGTGTCGTCATATATCACTGCCACCAAAGGAGACAGCAGAGGGTTTGGTTTATTGTGCTAGAGCCTTGCATATTGGCTCGTAGATATTACTGAGGGTAAAATAAGCTCCACCCACTTTTTTTTTTTCAGCCAATCCCAATATATATGGGAGGGCACGTGACTGATGGCATGTTGGACAGTAATTCTGCAGTTTGCATAGTGCATCCCGCCAGAATCAGTCTTGATTGTGTGCTAGGGGAGAGTGTACTGTTGCCCCCTCCACAGTGAATTCTTGCCGAACCACAGCGTATTCTTGAGGAATCTCGCGATTCCCCGAGTGATGAGGCCTATCAGCCGTCGGCTCAAGACTCGGATATCGATGACTCATCGAGTGAAAAACTTGAGAGTGATGAATTTGATGATATTCATGAAAACGAAATCGAAAGTGGCTGGCGGTTGATAAGCGACATCTTTGCTGACACACGTCCCAACCACGTGCCTGAATTTACGACTGAGATTTTTCGGGCTGAACCAAGCGATCAGTGAATCTGAAATTGTGTCGCCTTTGGACTCTTTCAAGATATTTTTTGATGTTGATGTGGTGAAGCAAATATGTGAGTGGACAGATCAGAAGGCAAATAAATTTTCCAGTGAACACCAACAGAAAAAGGGTAAAGTTAGCAGCATTCTTTGGCGCCCAGTTTCAGAAAGTGATATGTATGCTTTTATCAGCCTTTTGTTTCCATGGGAATAACGAAATTGCCCCGCATTTACAAGTACTGGAGCAGAAGTATGTTGTACACTATCGTTAGTGACACAGCCAGGATACGCCACAGCCTGGGCCAAGCAGGGGCGAGATGGCCAAGAAAATGTAGGCCTAGATTTGAGTTCAGAGGAAACATTTCTAATAGGTGAGTATATTGAATGTATTCGTATATATATAACCTTTCACTGCACTGTACTTTTTGATAAACCTACTCAAAAATATTTTTCTATTTTATTACAAGCACAACCAGTGACAGATTCTGTCTTACACACATAGGCGTATACTCACATACACACAAATAAACAGACATACAAAACACCATAGCTATTTTCGCAAGATAGCTGCTTTTCCCCGGAAATGTAATGTGGGGGAACGAGGGGGGGGGGGGAAGCCTCGTACACGGTAATACGCGAGATTAGTCACCCTCGTGGCGAAGGAACCGGGATGCAACCCATTACATGTTATCTCCATATTTATTTTACCAGTCCATATCATTTTCTCGTCAGTTTCAGTCTCGTTTCGTAGTTGCCGATACCTCGTTTCCTCACACATTCACTTAAAATGTCAGTCCGTCTTCTGTTTACATAAACAGTTTGCAATTACAGCCTGTCGTTACTATGTAGAACTTTGTCAACCATCGTGACAGGAAGAGCTTAAATTCATTACCACCTCCACTGCAGTAGGTAAGGTTGGGGTGTGTGGATCTAATGGGAAAAGCGCCATAATTACGTGAGTGCCACATCTTTAAGACCTGCAATGGCGAGGTGGATTCAAGCCCCCCACACAGATAAGGGTGCTTTAAGGTGGGGTATAATACCATCCTCCTGGCGTTGTATGCCTCCTCATACCTACAGTTCTACTTACATAAACACTTTTCATCCCTTCCGTCATCATCCATGCTGTTTAATGACATACGATTATTATTAAACGCTGCTCAACAGACTTCCTAATCATCATATTTCACAGATTACAAAATCGCATATCCTTTCCCACCTTTGCGCTCAAGATATCTTTGTGAAGTCGCCTTCCCTGGTTTAGATTTTTCATATGCCATACCGTTGCTTTGCATTAATACATCCACATCCAGTTTTCTAGTAATATTTTCAATCATTTTTTTATTTCGTATCAAACTACTCGTATTCATTAAAACTGCCACAATTTTCC
Organism: Coenobita brevimanus; assembly: GCF_032717465.1. Taxonomy (NCBI): domain Eukaryota; kingdom Metazoa; phylum Arthropoda; class Malacostraca; order Decapoda; family Coenobitidae; genus Coenobita; species Coenobita brevimanus. The sequence continues at coordinate 43,523,380 of NC_137033.1, forward strand.
CAAACCAGTTCACATTACTTGCTTCTCTTTACTGTCCCAGCACTAAACTGCTTAAACTTTCACCAGTTCAGCTCTTTCTCTGTTCAGCAACACATCACACTGGGAGTCATCTGCTCAATCAAAAACTCCTGTTTACTCGTATCTGCTTTAACTTTTACATATTGCTCCTCACACACATTTGCAAAACTCAGAACCATTCGGCAAAAGTCCCTATCACAGTAAGGAGCTCAGCATATCTGCACGTATTACATTTCACATGTTCCATTTTTCACTGCCCTTCACCACCTTTTATGTCATTTTTTTTTTCCTATTCTAGATTAACTTAGTCAACTCTGGAACTGTCAGCATCAGTCTGCGTTCCTCACTGCATATCACTGCATTCTATTAAATACAGTGTCTTGAAATGAACGTATTTTTCTTCTCGTTTAGTTCTCATTGGAATGATAAAATTTTTCGGGTTGTCAGAGTTTTTCCCTATAAAAAAAAAAAAAATCTGCCCCCTTTTTTTTTTTTTTTTACTTACTGTAGATATGTGGGTGCTTCCAGCACCCTTACAGCATTCCAGTATGATACTGAATAATTCACTATCCATCACATGCTTCATCAACAACATATTCTGTTCAACATTTTCTTCTCTTACAACAAATAAATCGATCTGTCTATATACCTAGGATGCTTCCCCCAAAGAAAGGGAGGTAGCCGAGACAGGACGACAGACTCCAAATTTATGCATCTAGACACACTCCCTCCTGTGTTTTTTAGCTCCTACAGTGAGACAGGGAATCACAAGAAATAGAGATAAAAATTGCTGAGTGAATTCACTTTTCGAAGAGGAATTAATAACAATCGCTGCATCCTCTCGTAAATTTGCAAAGAAGTGGAATGCCTTAATGAAATATAGGCGGAGTTAATCCTTTCAGAAAACTTTTAACTCATATTTTGCCAGTTTGTATTAGAAAAACATGGAATAATATGAGTTGTCTACTCTCAGCTTAAGATATAACTTTCAGTTAGATGCATACACTAATATAGTCTTCATAAAAATATTGTATGTACAACGGGAAAATATATTTGTTGTCTTTCATATTGAAGAAGAGGTAAGTTAGATCAAGCTCAAAGACCAGTTTTCCCCCCGGCCCTCTGGAAAATATTTATCAGGTTATGAAATAAACCTGTAAAATGTGTGTGGTGAACTATCTGCAGGCGTAATACAAAGCATGTGAGTAGTCCAATATTATTGGTTTAAACTCCAGGGCAGCCCCGGGGGATGGATGGCAGGCACATGACTAGGTAGGAAGGCAGAGAAGAGGAGGAGGCAAGTGGAGAAGGAGGGAGTGAGACAGGAAGGTAAGGAGTGAGGGAGGAAGGGTGGCAGGTAGGCAGGAAAGGCAGGCACGTAGGTAGGAGGTAAGTGAGTGTGGAGGGGAGGGAGGCAAGTAGACAGAAGACAGGGATAGGAGGAAAGGAATGAGGCAGGAAGGTCGGGAGTGAGAGAATGAGGCAAGCATACAAGGAAGGAAGGAAGAAAGGGAGAAGGCGGAGGGTTGGGAGTGAGGTAGGCATGCTGGCAGAAGGGAAGGAAGTGAGGCAGGCAGGCAAGCGAGCAGGCAGAAGGGGAGAGAGTGAAGTAGGAAGTCGGGCAGAAGGGGAAGGAGTGAGGCAGGGCGCTGGGCAAGAGGGAAGGGAGTGAGGTAGTCAGACAGGCAGGAGCAAAAATAGCGAGCATGGACGTGAAAATGTGGAGCGAAATGGAAACAAAAAGGGGTGGAGGAATGGAAAACAATAACCAGTGAAGAAATGAAGGGATAAGAAAGGTAAAAATACAGGGTAATAAAAGGAAGGCAACGAATCGGAAAGCAATTACAGGTAGAAATATACATAGCCACTGAAAGGGAACACAGGAAAGAAAGCAGGAAGAGACAGTGGGAAAGGTATACTGTATATGGACAAACTGAAAGTAAAAAGGAGGGAGGAGGCAGACATAAACGTAGATACGAGAAAAGGGGGACAGGAGGAAATTACCACAGCAAAAAGTGAGAAAAGAGTAAAAAATAGCCTTGAAATTATGAAGATGGGAAGATTTATGCACGATGGAAGACACAGGAGAAGAAATAGCCTGGAAAATGACAGACAGGAAAATGGGAATATACATAGAGAGAGAGAGGGAGAGAGAGAGAGAGAGAGAGAGAGAGAAAGGAAGGATAATGAATAATGGCAAAAGAGAAAAAAGAAAAAAAAAATGGCAGTCGTAAGAAAAAAGTACAAAAAGAAAAGCAGAAAATATTCGAGGCAGGGAAAGACAGATGCAAAAATCATATGAAGGGAAGAATTATACGTCATAGAAAACATAGGGAAGTGAAAGATAAAAATGGTACAGTCATCGTGGAGAAACGGGGGAAAAACGAGCAGATGGAGAGAACACATCAATGAACTGTTAAACATAGAGAATGAAAGTAGTGCGAGTATAAAAGGCTGGAGAATGGCTGCGAGAAGGAGGGTGATGAGAAGGGAGGAAGAGATCAGTAGGATGGAAGTAGTGAAAGCAATGAAGAAAGTCAAAACGGGGAAAGCCCCAGGAATTCATGGAGTCTGTGTGGTGAAATGCTGAAGCATGGGGGAGAGATAGTAGTAGAATGAATATGGAAGATGTGCAGATCGGCCTGGGAGGAAAGTAGAGTCCCGTAGGACTGGATGTCTGGTATAATTATTTCCCAGTACCAAGAAAAAGGGGAAAAAGAAGTGTGTGGTAACCACAGGGACATTTGTCTTCTTAGTGTAATAGGAAAAGTATATGATAGGATACGTACTGACAGAGTTAGGAAAATAACAATGGAATTAGTTGGAGAAGAACAGAGAGGCTTTAGGAAGGGAAGAAGTTGTGTAGACCTGATATTCATCCTTAGATCTTTAGTGGAAAAGAGTCTAGAGAAGGGAAAATAGTTGTATGTGGTCTTCATGGATTTGAAGAAAACATATGCCAGAGTGGATGGACAAGGAAGGAGGAAAGTATTAAGAGTAAATGGAGTAAATGGGAAGTTGTTTATTGCTGTAAAGTGTATGTGTGAGGACGCTAAGGCTGCAGCACGTGTGGATAGTGAAGTGCGAGAATTTTTCTATCTGAATGTTGGATTGAAACAGGGATGTGTCGTGTCTCCATAGCTGTTCAGTCTGTATGTGGATGGGGTTATAAAAGAGACATAAAGTAGAACAATGGATGTTGGAGCGACCCTGATGAGAGAGGGCACCGTTTGGAGAATGGAGACTTCCTGTATTGTTGTTTGCAGACGATACTGTATAAAGTGAAGACGAAGGGGAACTGCAAGGCTTGGTGAATGAGTTTGGGAGTGCGTGTAACAAACGGAATCTGAAGAGAAGAGTAAAGTTATGGTCTTCAAGAGAAATGAAGTCAGTGAATGTACAGTGTGGTTGGATGATGAGGAAATGGAAGATGTGAGTGCATTTAAGTCCTTGGGTAGTGTGATGAGTTAGGATGGAGGTTTGGAGGGTGAAGTGCTTGAAAGGTTACAACAAAGACGAAAGGTTGCTGCCTCTTTGAAAGCAGTGAAAAGAAATAGGGAAGTGAGCATGACAGTATTGTGATACCAACTCTAGCGTATGGAAGTAAGCTTGGACTTTGTTGGAAGGACACAAACCAAGAGTGAGAGCAGTGGAAATGAGTTATTTGAGAGGAACATGTGGAGTTGCATGGAGAGAGAGACTGACAAATGAGGAAGTGAAGGTGCGTTGTGGGGTAGATTTAGATGTGATAAAAAGCGTTAAGAGAAATACACTGAGGTGGTTTGGCCATGTGGAGAGTATGGAGAGCGAGAGACTAACGAGGAGAGTGTGAGTGAGGTGGTGGGGGGAGGGGAGAGGAAGGGGGAGCCCGAGGATGAGATTTAGGGATGGAATGGAGAGATATATTAGAGGGGGGGGGTGAGCTGGGGGTTGGGCAGTGAAATGGCGGGGGACAGGGCGACATCGAGGCTATTTGCTTATGGCCACCCCATACTGGACGAGACGTCTGGCAACAGATAGAAAACACGGGCATACACCTGTAAAAGAAAACAAAACCTGATAAGGAGAAAAAAAAAAAAAGGAGGAAAACCACACGGTAAAAGTGAAGGATATAAAATGAAAAAAAAAAAAAAAAATGCATGACCGAAAAACAGAGAAAGGGGATCAAGCAAAAAATATGTGGAAACTAGAATGGCACTCAGTAGAGCGCATACCTCCGCCAAGGCCCAACATGCAGTTCCTTTTAATTCAGTCAAGTCTAATCCAGTATGGAAAAAGACTATCCCCCTATAAAAGCATATTGAAATCCGCTAGATCCGGAATATTATATGGATCCGCGCCAAACTGTACACATTCGTAGATACCAACATCCTAAATATTCCTGATAGTTTTCATCAAGATCCATGCAATATTCACTGCAAAATTTACGCAAATATCGAAAAACGCCCGATCTCGCAATGTTAAAGAAAGAAAAAAAAAAAAAAAATGGATCCGCACCTTTACACGGATCTGCACCAAAATTTAACGGAGTCTGTTCTAGGCCAAGGCCCATTCTTCTACCAAGTTTCGTGGAAATCCGTCCAGTAACTTTTGTGTAATCTTGCTCACAAACCAACCAACCAACAAGCAAACAAACGGACAGGGACGAAAACAAAACCTTCTTGGCGGAGGTAATAAACCGTAAATAAAGGATAACAGGAAAAGAACATAATAGTGAAACAAAGAATGGAGAAGACAGAAAAACAAGAGAAAAAAAAGGAAGATGTAAGCATTAATTCATGGAAAGAAGCCAATATCCACCCAATTCCGAAGAAAGAAAGTTCCTCTGACCCCTTTGATTACAGACCAGTTGCTGTCACATCTTCTCTTAATAAGGTATTTGAAACTTTAATTAATAAGCACATTGTTAAACATCTTGAATCCAACAACTTAATTAGTGATAGACAATATGGTTTCCCCCCAAAAAAGAGCCACCATTGACATATTCAATCTCCTAACTCATACCATCCATCAATCAATTGACCTACATGGAGAAACTCATGCAGTAGCTCTTGATATTTCTAAAGCTTTCGACAGAGTATGGCACCGTTCCCTGCTGTCCAAACTCCCTTGCTATGGACTAACCTCTTTTGTTCCGTTGATTTCCTCATATCTCAGTGACAGGAAAATAAGAGTAAGAGTAGATGATGTATATTCCAATTTCCATTTAATTAACGCCGGAGTGCCACAGGGATCAGTTCTGGTGCCAACCCTGTTTCTGGTTCATATTAATGATCTCTTATATGTCACCCACAGTCCCATCCACTCATATGCAGATGACTCAACACTATATAGTTCATTCACACTCAGACATCCATTTACAAAGTCTAATATCTCTAACTCTCAACTCAGTACAGTGTTACGGAACAGAGAAAGATGACGTACACTTTAAGTGAGAATACGAAGAGTCACTACTGTCCCGTAAAGTTCCAGGTTCAAAACAAAAGAGTTAGGTAAAATTACAAGTTAAAGTTTAATGCTCAAACTAACAACAAAACATTCAGGACTCATAAGGATAATGTAATGGCAAATAAACAGGTTAAATATATGGTTAACTGCAATAGCCTCTATTAACACGAAATTAGCAAGAATAAATTTATCTAAGTCAGCCCTGATAAAATGAGATACCAGATAATACTCAGTGAATGCCAGATAAATAATTACAGATACAAACTATTATCAAAAATGACTGACATAAAGAACCCAACACGAATTACAAAAACTTCACTAGGCCTACAAATTAAACTTATGCTATACAGTACAAGAAAAAATGCAACAACAGTTATACTCAAATTACACACAGCTGCCAGATGTTTGGAGATTTCTTGAGCACTCACAATAATAATATCTGTACAGGGGAGGACAGAGATGTGAACAAAATGAGGAGCAGATCTAAGTGGCAATGATGCAGAGACTGAGCTCATTATATAGGGGCCAGCAGAGCCTGATACAACTTGTAAGCAGGACGCGCAAATGAAGCCATGGGGACAAAGAGCTGATAATCCCGCTCTAAGCAACAGAGAGAACGACTTACTCTACTATAACGGTAGAAGGGGGAACTGAGGCAGAACACGCTCGTGATCAAACATGCAGCATACTGAGCGTTAAAATTACACAAAGGATGATGAAATCATAGGCTATGTAACACCTCCCCACAAAGAAAAAAGAAATTTACAAAGGAAATTTCTTATTACTCTAAAACAATCTGTCTAAAGTCTAGATAAGCAATCTGCAATAACATTTTCTTTCCCCTTGACATGTTGTATGTCTAATGAATACTCCTGAAGAAGTAGACTCCATCTTGTCAATCTCTGATTTTTATCTTTAAACTTACTAAGGAATTTCAGTGGGTTGTGATCGGTATAAATGACTATGGGGTCAAAACCAGAACACAAATAAAATGAAAACTGCTGTAAACCCAAAATCAAGGCCAAAGGCTCTTTCTCAATAGTGGAGTAGTTCTTTTGAGGTGGAGTGAACTTCTTACTGTAATAAGATACAGGATGTTCAATACCCTGATCATCCTCTTGCAGCAAAACAGCCCCAGCTCCTGTATCACTTGCATCAACAGCCATCTTAAAAGGCTTAGCAAAATTTGGAGTAGCGAGCACTGGCTGACTTAATAGAATAGCTTTAAGTTTGTTGAAAGAGGATTCACAGTTATCGGTCCAGACAAATTTAACTCCCTTTTTCAGTAGGTCTGTAAGTGGTGATACAAGAATAGAAAAGTTAAGAACAAATCTCCTGTAATAACCTACCATTCCCAAAAATCTTTGTAGCTCTTTCCTACTTTTAGGTCTGGGAAAATCACTTATAACCTGAACCTTAGCTCCTGGTGGTGCAACATGTCCATCACCAATTACATACGCAAGGTACTGAACTTTAGCTTGACCAAACTCACACTTTGATAAATTAGCTACAAGATTAGCCTGAACTAAACGGTCAAGAAATTTACTGACATGGCATAGATGATCTTTCCAGTTGTCACTGAAGATTAATACATCATCAATATAAACAACACACCCTGCCAAACCCTCTGTTACAACATTCATGAGCTTCTGAAATGTGGCTGGTGCATTCTTCATACCATACGGCATTACAGAACATGCAAAAGCCTTTCCTAGTGTTACAAAACATGAGATCTCCCTAGCACGTTCAGTCATAGGTACTTGCCAGTATCCCTTTAACAAATCAAACTTACTTATGTACCTAGCCTTTCCGATCTTGTCTATGCAATCTTCCACACGAGGGAGAGGGTAAGTGTCTGTTTTGGTTATCTGATTAACACGTCTGTAGTCGATGCAAAGCCGCTGTGACCCACCTGGCTTAGGGACTAGAGTGACAGGAGAACTCCACTCGCTCTGACAGGGCTCAATCATCTTGTGGTCCAACAGGTAGCCAAGCTCCTTCTCGATGAGAGGAACTTTCACTGGGTTCACACGGTAAGGAGGCAATTTAATTGGCTTTGCGTCTCCAACATCGACATCATGCATCAACACAGTGGTTCTTCCTGGAGTGGCACGGAACACTTGCGGGTACTCCTGCAGTAATGCCGAAAACTCCTGCCTTTCCTTGGGAGGTAGATGAGAAAGCTTAGTCTGGAGATCATTCATGATATCAGGATTCTTCCCCAAACTATCACTCAGGCTCATGCTGCATGGGAGAACTTCACTTGTAGACTCGGGTGGAACAGCTACAGTGCAGACTGGATTATTTTCGTCCCGCCTGTGATATAACTTTAGCATGTTGACGTGACATAGTTGCTTGTTCTTTCTACGATCTGGTGTGGCGATGACATAGTTGACATCACTGAGTTTCTTCTCCACGAAACAAGGGCCACCAAACTTGGCTTGAAGAGGTTGCCCATGAACTGGTAGCAGAATCAAAACCCGATCTCCTGGCTGAAAGTGGCGTAACCTGGACTTCTTATCATACCAAGTCTTCATCTTCTCCTGAGCAGCTCCTAAATTCTCTCTCGCCAGCTGTAAAGCAGTGGACAGCCGTTCTTTGAACTTCATCACATACTCCAGCAGGTTGACGTCATCTTCCTCCGACAGCCAGCATTCCTTGAGTAACTTAAGGGGTCCTCTTACTTCATGGCCAAACAGTAGTTCAAAAGGTGAGAAGCCCAGTGATTCATTTGGAGATTCTCTTGCAGCAAACACAACGAATGGAAGACCTTTATCCCAGTCTTTCTGATGTTCCAAACAGTATTTCTTGAGCATCGATTTGAGTGTTTGATGATATCTCTCCAACGCTCCTTGGGTCTGGGGATGGTAAGCTGAAGACGTGATCTGGGTGATGCCCAACTCTTTCAGAGACTGCTTGAAAACATTCGACATGAAATTACTTCCTCGGTCTGACTGTACCTCCTTGGGCAGACCAAACTTTGTGAAGAACCCTAGCATTTCCTTAACCATGTTCTTTGCTGAGATATTTCTAAGTGGAATGGCTTCAGGATAACGAGTAGCCATATCAATCAGGGTCAACACATAAGAAAATCCTGAAGAAGTCTTAGGAAGAGGGCCCACAATATCCACCAACACACGGGTGAAAGGCGCCTCAAAAGGAGGAATGGGAACTAGAGGTGCAACCTTTTCGGTCTGATTACACTTCCCCACAACTTGACAGGTGTGACAAGACTTACAATACCAGGAAACATCCCTGAAGATACCTGGCCAGTAGAAGTGTTTCAAAATGCGTGCCACAGTCTTCCTCACTCCAAGGTGTCCTGCCAAACTGGAATCATGAGCCACTCTAATGATATCCTGCCTACAAACACGAGGGATGACAACTTGATGTACAACCTCCCATTCACAGTCGGCTGATGCTGTTGGGGGTCTCCACTTCCTCATAAGTACTCCTGACTTTACATAATAACAAGTAGAAGCACCGGCTGACTCTTCTTCACTGTAAGCAGAGTTAGCTAGACCTTTCAACTCAGGGTCAGCAACCTGCAACTCAACCAACTCTTGACGAGACAAATTATCAACACTACGGGGTACTGCCTCATCTGGTGAGTGGTCCAAATTAGCAAGAAAAGTGTCAGCTAGGATAACATCATCATCATCATTATCCTCTAAATCACCAGTAACTTTAGACTTAGCCCTAGTGACAGCACATGCAGGGAACACATCAGGGACATCACAATCCTGGGACGCAGCCACTGGCTCACTAGACAACTGAGGAGCTGGATACACTTGACTTCCACCAATATCATTTCCAAGTAAGAAAGTTACACCTGACATTGGGAGTGTCTCAACCAACCCAACCATAACAGAACCATTAACAAAACCAGACTCTAAATTCACTCTGCACAGAGGGACAGAGAAGTAATTATTTCCTACACCTTGTAAGATTACAGTTTCATCAGAGGAATTAACATTAGAGCCTAGAACACTGGTCAGCATAAGGGATTGGCAAGCACCTGTATCACGATATATTTGAACTGATTTCCTGTCATTACTGTCCAGAGGACTGACAAAACCATCAGACAGGAAATTAGCACATGAACTCTTGAGAGTGTCACCCACGTTACTGCTCAAAAGAGGAGCTCCATCATGAGAATTTAAGTTACCCCTCAAAGCAGGTTCAGTTAACTCAGTTAAAGAATTCTGGGAACTCTCAAGAGTGGACACTAGACCAATTGACTGAATATTTAAAGACTCCTTTTTGTTCACATCACGCTGTCTCCTGAAACATCTCTCCGTAGTATGACCAAGCTTACTACAATAAGTACATTTACTTTTCTGAAATCTAGAGGTGAAGCTGGTATTTACTTCCTGAGAAACATCATCCTTATTCTCTTTCCTGTTACCTGTACTCTGAGTAGAGGCAACGTACTTACTCTCAGCTTTCCCTCTTTCTCTAGAATATCTCTTGTGAGTGAGAACATACTCATCAGCTAAAACTGCAGCATCAGACAAATTATCTATTCTTTTCTCATCAAGATATAGGCTTACATCTTTATAAATACACCTTTTGAAATCCTCCAGCAAAATCATCTGCTTAAATTTACCAAAATCAGAATCCACATTCTTAGAATTTAACCACTGCTCTAACAGATCTTCTTTGATTTTTGCATACTCAACATGGGATTGCTTATCTTGCTTGTAAGTTGTCCTAAATTTTACTCTATAGGCTTCAGGAACAAGCTCATAGGCCTTAAGAATCAAGCTCTTAACTACATCATAATTATCAGACTGATCCTGAGGCAAAGATGCATAAGTCACTTGAGCTTTACCGGTGAGAACAGTTTGAAGGAGTACTGGCCAATACTCCTTAGGCCAATTAAAACCTGTAGCTACCCTCTCAAACAACTGAAAATACTTTGTTAAATCAGATTCGTTAAAAGGAGGGACAAGTTTAACATTTTTAGCCACATCAAAATCATCAGAGCAAGATGATCCAGTTCCACCTTGTTTCATGCGATACTCATGGTCTGCCTGAATCCTAGCAAGTTCAACTTGTGCCTGAGCCTGTATCTGTGCCTCTTGAATCCGAACCTGAGATTCCGCCTCCTTAGCCTGAGACTCAGCCTCCTTAGCACGTGCTTGAAATTCAGCCTCCTGAATACGAGCCTGAGACTCCGCCTGCTTAGCATTTGCCTGAAATTCAGCTTCTTTAGCACGAGCCTCCTGCAGAGCTAGCTGTAACTTAGCTAATTCAATCTGCGTTTGCTCATTTGGAGGAGTTACATTATACAAGCTTTTATTAATCATGCCAACAATTTGATCTTTAGAATGATGAGAGCGAACAGCAATTCCCAATTGTTGAGCAACAAGCTTAAGTTCATTCTTTGTTCTGTTTTCTATATCACACACTGTTTGCACATTTGACAAAAAATCTTTGGCTTCATCAAGTGTAGTAATAGTAGCCATCATGAATAAGTAACAGTCACAAAATATCAAGCAATATCCTTATGATAATATCCTGATGAGAGGTCGCCAAATTTATGTTACGGAACAGAGAAAGATGACGTACACTTTAAGTGAGAATACGAAGAGTCACTACTGTCCCGTAAAGTTCCAGGTTCAAAACAAAAGAGTTAGGTAAAATTACAAGTTAAAGTTTAATGCTCAAACTAACAACAAAACATTCAGGACTCATAAGGATAATGTAATGGCAAATAAACAGGTTAAATATATGGTAAACTGCAATAGCCTCTATTAACACGAAATTAGCAAGAATAAATTTATCTAAGCCCTGATAAAATGAGATACCAGATAATACTCAGTGAATGCCAGATAAATAATTACAGATACAAACTATTATCAAAAATGACTGACATAAAGAACCCAACACGAATTACAAAAACTTCACTAGGCCTACAAATTAAACTTATGCTATACAGTACAAGAAAAAATGCAACAACAGTTATACTCAAATTACACACAGCTGCCAGATGTTTGGAGATTTCTTGAGCACTCACAATAATAATATCTGTACAGGGGAGGACAGAGATGTGAACAAAATGAGGAGCAGATCTAAGTGGCAATGATGCAGAGACTGAGCTCATTATATAGGGGCCAGCAGAGCCTGATACAACTTGTAAGCAGGACGCGCAAATGAAGCCATGGGGACAAAGAGCTGATAATCCCGCTCTAAGCAACAGAGAGAACGACTTACTCTACTATAACGGTAGAAGGGGGGAACTGAGGCAGAACACGCTCGTGATCAAACATGCAGCATACTGAGCGTTAAAATTACACAAAGGATGATGAAATCATAGGCTATGTAACAACAGCCATCTCCAAAAATCAAGACCTATCTACGATCAATGAATGGGGACAAAACAACCTTGTCTCATTTAATGCTAGTAAAACCAAATATATACAGTTTACTAATAGACAGATATTGCCAGATTCGTACATTACCTTCAGTACTACTAATATTTCCATCTCCAAAAGTACTGACATTCTTGGCGTTTCACTTAACAATGCCCTCAGCTGGACCTCTCATGTCAGATCTCTTGCTAAAACCGCCTCAAAGAATCTTGGATTATTGTACAGAGTCCGTAACTTCTTCACTGACGAGCAGTTAGCTATAATTTATAAGAGTCATGTGCGCTCCCAGCCTGAACATTGCTCACCCTTGTGGAACGGATGTGGAGAGATTGCATTAAAACAACTATACGAAATTCAGAACAAAGCTGTTAGAATTATTAACAACCCTGCCATTACAAATAAACTACCTTCCCTGCAATTAAGAAGGAATGTTGCCTCCCTTGCATTATGTTACAGATATTTTTATGGCAGATGCTCAGACGAAGTTGCGTCCATGGTGCCACCTCTCCATGCCTTCCCTCGTGCTACACGGGCATCTGGTAGCGCTCATGACTGGAATGTCACTCAGCCATATTGCAGAACTTCTGCCTATCAGAATTCTTTCATTCCCCGAACTGCATCTCTCTGGCACTCGCTTCCCCAAAATTGTTTTCCTCCAAACTTCAACCCACAACTGTTCAAGTCTAACTGTTACAGATATTTTATGAACACAGGACACCAGTAATCTGGTGTATGGATTATTTTTTTTATTCATTTGTTTTTCCTTCCTCTGTTCTGTTATTAAAAAAAAAATAATGGCGAGTGTGAGGGAGTAACAGTTACATAAAAATACATAACGTTAAGAAGGAAGAGAAAAACATGGAGAGAAGTAGGAAACAGAGCAGGATTGTGAAAACACACTTAGAAAGTAAAAAGAATAACACGAAGAAGGAAGTGCAAGAAAATTATCAGATACTAGAAAGGGTGCCCGGCGTTGCCTTTGTAAAACCATATGATCGTGCATTACCTGGGACCCTGGATGGCCACTCGTTGTGGTAGTAGACCCTTGTGTTCCCATTTTAACCTTGAACCCATTTCTCCAGGGTTATATCCTCCATGGACCTACTTTCCCATTACCCACCCACCTACCAACCCTGCCCACCCACCCCAGCAATCCGTCTACCCGTCCAACCTGCTGTGGTTAATATGTGACCAAAGAAGTAAATTCTACGGTAATTGGCTACCATCTCTCCACCATATTGAATTGAGTATTTCTGATAAATTATAATCTTGGCCATCAAATGAGCCACTTTAGCTTATGTAATGTATACGTTTAAAACGTTTAAATTCGTTGTAAGAAGATACACCTGTCAGACCTGTTAAGAGTTCTGTACGCATCCGCCCTGATTTCCATAGAGGACAGAAGGACAGGCAGAAAATCTCTCTCTCTCTCTCTCTCTCTCTCTCTCTCTCTCCGTGTGTGTGTGTGTGTGTGTGTGTGTGTGTGTGTGTGTGTGTGTGTGTGTGTGTGTGTGTTAGGCACGAATGATGGGTGGATGGATGGATGGAACATGAGGAGGGGGGGAACGACTTCCATACAGCTGCTTCAGCTGGCGACGCTTAAGGGTTTTGTTTGGGTTAGACCGCCCTACCCTATGCAGCTTCATCCCATCCCACCCCTCTTTACCCCACCCTTCCCAGTTCTACCCCACCCCGCGCCGCTTTACCCTGTCCTGCCCTGCTTTACCCTACCTTGCCCTGCTTTACCCCACCCTACCCCGCTTTACCCCACCCTGCCCGGCTTTACCCCACCCTAACCCGCTTTACCCCACCCTAACCCGCTTTACCCCACCCTAACCCGCCTTACCCCACCCTGCCCCGCTTTACCCCACTCTGCCCTACTTTGCCCACCACGCCCCACTTTGTCCCACACTGCCCCAATCCGCTGCGCCGCACCCCACACTACCCCGCCTTCCCCCACAACACCCCACCTAACCCAACCCCTACCCATCCCTCCTTTACCCGTTACTCACTCTTCCCACTACCTACCCCCCTTCTCTCTTCCCAGTTCCATCCTATCCCTTCTCTCTCTCTCTCTCTCTCTCTCTCTCTCTCTCTCTCTGTACATCTCCTTTTCCCAGTCACATCACTCAGATCCTCATCTCGTTGCATTCAGCCGTCTTTCTACCCCACCTCACCCCACCCAACGTCACCCGAACCCTCTTCTATGACACTATAATTCTTTTCATTTTAGGTCCGCCACACTAACAACTCATCTCCTCCTCTACCTCCCTTCATCGCTCCCCTCCATGTTTCAGTATATCTTTTTCTCTAGACAGACCTCTCTATTTATCAGGTTCTTCTCTCTCTCTCTCTCTCTCTCTCTCTCTCTCTCTCTGTCTCTCTCTCTCCCCCTTCATCTCTCGCCCCTCCTCTCCCTCCATTCCTCTCCCATTATTCGCTCCTCAGTCCATCTTTTCTTCCTCCTCCCTCCTCTCTTTTCATCTCCTTTCCCATTCTTCTCTCCTTCCAATCCCTTCGCTTTGCGTGTACAATAGAACAAAGGAGAACACATGAAAGCAAACAGCAAGGGATTTAATTGTCCTACTAAGGCCATTAATTATGTAACAGCATAAGTTGCAACCGAGTACAGTATCGGTTCATAGGACTGTCCATTCTCTTGACCTTGGGACTGTCAGCCAAAGACACGTGGAAGGTGGTGGTCAAGTGTTGGCGGAGTGGTTTGCTGTGTGATATGCTGGGAGATGTATTCTATGCTGGGTGGAGGGATCTTTATAAAGATGTGAATTTGTTGGAACAGACGTTTCTGTATATTTAGCTGTAAAAATATATAGTTGGTTCATTGTCACAATAGTCCATATTTGGTAGTTTGTAACATCAGATCTTCTCCTCTGAGGGAGAGTGGTAGCCACAAACAACCATGATTCATGCTGGCGAAGTGTAAAAGGGAACATTGTGTCTTTGGAGGGAGTGATGTTTATGAAAGTCTACATAGCTATATTATTGTGTATCAAAATCTGTGTCACTAATGAAACCTATAAGATGGAGACTTAGGATCTCTTCGCATTCTCCTCTTCCTTCCTTCAACTCACTTCTCCTATTCCCTACCCACTAACTTGCTTTTTCCTCCCTTCTCTTTCCCCTGCTCCTCCTCTGGCGTATTTCACACCGTAATGGGCAGACCTGTGTGTTCTACCACTCTCTCCCATCCCACCCTTCATTCTTCCCGCATTTCTCCCTCCTTTCTTCTTCTTCTTCTCCTCTCTCTCTCTCTCTCTCTCTCTCTCTCTCTCTCTCATTCATTTATTTATTTATTTATTCAGCTTCTCTTGCCGTCTCCCTGCCACACACAGTACACACATTGTACTGCTGAAACAAAGTTACTCGATCTTTGAAACGACAACAAATTCAGGATGTAATACAGATAATCAGTGGACCTGTCCCTACTTTAATTTACGATGTTAGTCCTGAGTGGGTATGTGTTTTCTTGGTTACACAATCTCAGTAATTATCTTCCCACAACAACAAAAGATCACAAGATTATGATTCCTCTAGCAGCTCTCAGACCTTCAGTAACTCCTGGGATGATTGGAGCTCCCCCTCCAAAGGTGTATCATCCGCCAGTGACAGTTAAGACCCGGAAAATGAAGGAGACGAGGGTGGAGGAGCTAAGATGTAGTAGCGGAACTCTCTCTGGTTCAGATCTGCTGCAAAAGCCCCATTTTAACTCATGGAGCAAACAGACTCTTACCGACATAGTATCGGTGTATGTACGCTGTACACAGATGAATAATCAGATAAATCAGCAGAAAGCAACTCTCTTGGGCATTGTGCAGTTATGTGTAGTGGAAGTCCACTAGTCTGTAGTAGTCCAGTAAATTGAGGACGTACTGAAATACAGAGTTACATTAGTGTACCAGACTACAAAAAACTTGTCCAGTGAATGAAATCTTCTCCAGAAATCCTCCGGGCACAAGTACTTCATCGAATTGCCTGCATAACCGCTCACTGCTCTTCAGCTGTTTTTCAGGTTACAAATAAGTGTGCAGTTCACATAATTCCATTCTTATGTCTCCTGAACTCTCACAGGTGCAGTCAGGCGTGGTAGTCGGTTCCTGGATACCGATGCAACAATAGGGACAATCCAAACACACCTCCCGAGACAGTGCTGTCACCCAAGAACCAAGCAGCTACAGCAGCTCCACTGAAGCGAAAGCAAAAACCTTTGTATCTTGGTTACAGAAGATTTAATTTTTTGTCGGCTATCTGGTATCATCTGTGCCTACTAGAAAATGATATAACCCATTTAAGGTGCATACTCTGTGTGCATTGGTGCATACTGCTATATTCCGAACACACAAAAACAGCCGCACCCGGACGCAGCTTTTCACTCAGTATGCCTCATACAAATATCAGGTCTCCAGTCAGCTGACATATCTAACCCTGAGTTTACGAGAGTTAATCATTCAGCCAAGTGACACTTTTATATACAGGCAGACCTCCTAAACCCATGAACTCCGATTTCACTCTCAGAATACTTACTGTTTCAGCAGCCTCTACTGTACATTAGTCATTAACAGATCATCTGGGGACTGTAAACCAAAGTGCTTTCCAGTATCAGTATCTGCGGTTGTAAAACGTCTTATAAAATAGTCATTTTCCTCACTCTTCAGTCATTTCTAATGTTTTGTCTTATCCTCCCTCCTTTTTCCTTCTCTTCTCTACATTATTTCATGTTCTTCTCTCCCTTTATTCTTCATTCCTTTCCTCCTCTTCTCAATCATCTTATTTCTCCTTAAATTTTCTCACCCTCCCCTCACCTTTTTTCACGTTTTTCTGTCTTATCTTCTCCCTCTTTCCTCCTCTCTCACTTCTTTTCTTCTCTTTCATCTTTTATATCTTCTCTCCCCCTTTCCTCTTTTCCTCCCTCACCCTCTGTCTTCCTCGTCCCTGTTAGTCATATTTCTTTCAATTCTTCCCTCCTTCCTCCAGCCTTGTATACCAGTCTGTCTGTCTGTCTGTCTGTCTCTCTCTCTCTCTCTCTCTCTCTCTCTCTCTCTCTCTCTCTCTCTGTATGTATTTATGTATATTATATACTAAATAAAGGGCACTTTCTGTATGTTTGTTCACGAACTGCTCCCTCAGTTTCATTTTGCCTGGCCTTAACATACGTATTTGGAATCCTTATGACCCAAGGGAGGTTTTAGGATGGTCGAAATTCAGATCTGAGTCATTTTAGGTCACCGGTTGAGTGTTTGCCTTTTTGGCCCGGGCAACGCCGGGTACCCCTGCAGCCCAGTTTTTGGCACGGAGACTCGCATGACCTCCAGTTCGGACATAGGCTATGTGAGGTTGACCTCCGGTCAGAGGTCATTTGAGGTCACCGGTGATAGTAAACAAGTACACACAAATATTGTGCGTTAGACTGTGAAAGCTGAAATAGAAAGTTCCTGGACCTCTTATAATCCCTCTTCAAAAGCATGAGACGTACCGGTACACGGTCTTTCTGGAGTAGAAAGAGAGACTGAACTAGAACAAATAGGATTTGAGTGTTCGTCTTTTTGGTCTTATGACTCAAAGAAGGTTTTAAGACCAAAAGGACTGATGGTCTGAGGGAGGGAGGCAGAGCAGTAAGAGTCATATAAATGAGAGAGAGAGAGAGAGAGAGAGAGAGAGAGAGAGAGAGAGAGAGAGAGAGAGATGGAGGGAAGGGGCAGGAGGAGGAAGATTAATAAGGAGGGGAAGGAGGAACGCCAGGTACTCCTGCTAGTTTCAATATATTTTTTCCTCTTTTATTACGTTCTCTCCATTCGATCTCGTCCTCCCTTTCCCCATCTTTCCCTCTTTTCCCTTATCTTATATCTTTCCTCCTCTGTCATGTTTTTTTTTTTCCTCCATCCCTCCACACATTCCTTTGTTTCCCTCTCCCCTTCCTCTCCGTTCCCTTCATATATCTCTCCTTACCTCTTATCCTTCCTCCTCCTCTGCTCTTCTTCCCTCCTAATCTCATTCAATACGTTTTTCTCCTTACACTCTGTGCCTTTCGTTTCTCCCTCCTTACCCTCTTTCCTCTCTTTCCCTCTATTATCTAAACTTCTCTTCTGTCCCTTCTTCCTCATTCTTTCCACTTGTATCCACTTTTCTCTCTGCCATCCATTTCTTTTTCCTCCCTCCCGTTATCCCTTCCTCTCCATTCCCTCCTTATTCCTCCCTCCCCCCTTCTCCTCCTCCATATACAAGCACCTCCTACCTCTCTGGCCCTCACAATTAGCGTATATTCTCCCTCTCTCTCTCTCTCTCTCTCTCTCTCTCTCTCTCTCTACCTTCCTACCTACCTACCTAAATACCTCCTCCCTCCCCCCTTAGCTACATACCTACTGCCTACCAACCTACCTACCATCCTACTTACCTCCCTTCATCCCACTTTACCTTCCTACCTACCTGCTTACCTATCTTCAGCCTCGCCACGCCACCGTCCCCCTTCTTTCGTCGTCGGCTGGGTACAACGGGATGAACACCGACCCGAGATTTGTACCTGTGTGGCTTAATTAAATAAGGGGCAAGGGAGAGGGGAAGGATGGAAGGACGGAGGGAAGGGAAAGGGAACAAGCATATGGTAGGATGCGAGGGGAATGGAGGACGATGGAAAAGATGGAGAGATGGTGAAAAAGGGAGTGAGGTTCCAGGAGAGACTCGAAGGAAGCATAGTATGTGCATGATGAGAAATAAGAACATAAAGAAGGTGAGAGTGTGGGAGCGAGGGATGTGATAGAAGAAAAGGCATGGAAGGAAGGGTGGGTAGGACGGACAGAAAGGCAAAAGGAGACATGGGAAAGTGTAAGGGGGAATCATATAAAATAGAGGAAGAAAAAGGGAGAGAGTGCGTTCAGTGAGTGGATGAGTTTGTAAGAAATGGATGAGGAAGGTGAAGAGGGAGAGGATTTGAGGGGGTGGAGTGACAGATGGATAGAGAAAATTAGAGTGAAGGAGAAATGGAAATGGATGAAAAAGTGAGGAACTAATGTAATGAGAAGACAGGAAAGATGTGAAGAATGGGATACAGAAAGGAGAGGCGATGAATAGGAAAGGGTTACTGAAGGAACAGGGCGAGAGAGAAAGGGGGAAATGGGAAAAAAAAAGTCAGTGTGTTTAAGAATTAAGCAGGAATAAAAATGAATGAACGAGGGAGAAAGGTGTAATGCTGTCAGAGGGAAAATAAGAAACAAATGGGAGAATATGAGGGCTGAACAGAAGAAAATGTAATGTCAGTGCGAGCAAGATGAGAATGTAGCTGTAATTATAAGAAAATAATTTTACAACAAAACTGTACATAATGTGAGACACTGATACAAAATGCGAGAAAGTGATATAGAATTTGAGACACAGGGGAAAGGGAGATGATAAAAAGGAGACATATCTGAAGTATAAGCAGGAGTGAAAAAAAGTTTCGGTACGAACAATTGTGATATTCAAATAAAGTGAAAGATAACGAAAGGAAAGGAAAGGAGAGAGATTCCGCAAGCAACAGAAGATATATGAAATACCATAAGAGGGAGTGCAGAAATGTAGGAAAAAGTGACTGAGTGAGTTTATGAAAATACGGAGAATAAGAGACGTGAGCGGTAATGGAGAGGTGAGTGGGAGAATAGGGATTGAGTGAGAATAGAAAAAAATGTGATAAAAAATAGAAAACATGGGAGGGTGAAATTATAAAAATTTTAGACGGAAAGGTCAACGAGGCATACTGAAGTGAGTGAGGGGGAAATGAAGAAGTGCAAAATACGAGCAAAATTGGTGTTCGGACAGCACAGCGATGCAAGGTTTATTCTTCATCTTTGACCTTTGACTGACCTCTATCAAACTCAAATACTTCTAGAGCCACTTTAAATGTTTGAGTCGGTTTTGATCAGAATTGGATCAGGAGGTATCGAGATATTTTATCAACACACATCCAAACAGCCGTAGAAATCGACTCAGTCACAATAACTACGCCTTTGAAGTAGCTAACGAGTGATTGAGTGCGTGCATGCTTGTTAGAATGCAAACTAAAAAAAAAAAAAAAAATGAGATGGGTGAAAGGTGACAGAAAGGATGGAACGACAGATACACAAAAGAAGTCTGAAATAAGTAGATAAATGTGTAGATGAGTAAAACAAGCAACTAACAAATAACAATGGGATATCTATCTGTCTATCTATCTATCTATATCTATCTATCTATCTATCTATCTATCTATCTATCCATCTATATCTATATCTATATCTATCTATATATATATATAATATGCAGTACAAGAAATGTTATATCAACATGTACAGTCGACACAGACAGATTACTGGGTCCGGTTATTGAGGCTAGGGGTCCAAGCCAGACAAGTGGGAACGTTATTGAAATTTCATCCGTTACGCAGCTTCTATTACTGATGACCTTGTGGACGAGAATGATCTCCATCGTAATGCACCCATAAGATGATCAGAGATTGTAGCTTTGTAATGGCTGAAATTAAGACTCACGTAGATATAACATTTTCTGCTTAGAGTTCCCTCATCTCTCATTCCCAGAGTTATCCCCTTTCCTACCGGGACACTCTGTATATAGAATATGATGTCCTGATACTTGACGGACTAACTTCAGGATATTAATCCTGGACTAATTTTCAGGAAAAAAAAAATGTCAGCAAGTTTTAATTCTCTATCTTTTTGGAGCTACAATTACTGACGGCCTTATGAATGAATTATGAGGCAGACCATTTTCTTTCCCCCTATTAGATTATCAGTAACAGCAACACATAACAGATGAGAAGTGGACATATGTTGATTAGGTATTTTGTACTAAAATTATGCCCTCGATTACTATTCTGAAAGTAGTACTTCATGTGCCGAAACTCTCTCTCTCTCTCTCTCTCTCTCTCTCTCTCTCTCTCCTTGTCTTATTTCTACATCACCTTCTGCCTCTGCTCCTCCCTTTCCGTCTGTTTCTCCTCCACTGTCTCTCCTTCCATTTCTCTTCTTTCTCTTTCTGTATCTCCATTTTCCTTTTCTTCAGCCACTTCCTTCTTTTCCTTCTGCTGCTCTTGCTTCCTACATTTCTCTCCCTGCCTTTCCTGTTCTCTGTAGTAAACTTCCTCTTAACTCCTTGTTTTTCCTCTCCTTTGCATCGGCTTCTTTCCCACATAATCATTTCTTGCAATGCAGTTCTTTCTCCTCCTCCTGCTCTCATACATTTTCATTGGTTTCTTGTTTTTTGCACATTCTCTCTCTCTCTCTCTCTCTCTCTCCTTCGTTATGCAGTAAGTTTGGGACTGCACTGAGGCTGCTGGGAATGCTTTATTTTGCTCTGATTTTCATTGGTGCCCCATCAGGAATGTAGGGATCCGAAGCTAGGCTACTGACTCGTGACATAACTAGAAAGCACTCAGAGAGCGCATACCTCCGTCATTGCCATTGCAAGATCCGGATCCGCCCCAAAATTTTATCATTTTTTTCTTGACTCATGGCCCACCCTTCCACACAGTTTCATTGAAATTCATTGAGAACGTTTCGAGATATCGTGTGGACAAACAAACAAAAAATTTCTGGATCCAGATGATGATCCGGATCACCACCAAAATCTAATGGATTGTTGCTTGGCCCCGACCCTACCCCGCCAAAAATTTCAACAAAGTCCGTTCATAATGTTTTTAGTAATCCTGTTATGAGACAAACGAACAAACAAACCAAACTCCGGCAAAAACATAACCTCCTTGGCGGAGGTAACAATAATGATCAATCACTTGCCTTCTCTTAAGTGGCGCTTTGACTTAGGGAAAAAAAAAAAAAAAACTAGAAGCCCTGATAATATCTTGAGCGGTTGCAAAGTTATCATGGTAACAGACACAAAGACCTTGACCTACTTTCGTCAATTTCGAACTTGTAGAAGATTTGTATCCCTACTACACACCTTTAAAACTGTGATGATATCTTGAGCGGTTGCGAAGTTATCGTGCTAACAGATACACAGACAGACAGACAGACAAATTAAAAACAATACCAGATTCGCTATCGTGGCTGGTAACTATTCCTCTGATTTAAACACTACTGATCGTAGTTGTTTGGAGCACCTAAACTCGGTAGACCACCGGGCACATGGTTACCACCCAACGAAGTATAAGTTTTTCTGGGTTACAGGAAAACCTCTGACATATTTCTGACTACAGAATCACCTGATGGTCGTGACACACTGAGTGAGGAGGTGAGATATTTTTTTTTTTTTTTTTTTTTTTTTTTCTTTTTTTTGATCAGACAAATTTTATCGTATTGGTGTATACGCTGTACGGTTGTTAACTGTAATGGGTAAAATGGCCAGGTGGTGGATTGAGTCAGATCCTCGGCGCACTGATATCGGAATTGGAATGAGGTATCAAGTACTGGGTGCCTTCGTCGCCCGGCGTAATGTACACAATGCACGAAGCCATTGCAGAAACGGCTGTGGCGACGCCGGCGGTTGTGTGTGTCCATTATAACTGTATTCGTCGGAACTGGTTAAGTACATTACTTTGGTGCAGTAACAGTATAACTTATCTGTGAGGAGGGGAAAGTGGTATCATAATGGAAAGAATCACACGGCTCGTCATGTTGGCTAACATTGATTATTAACTTCTTCTCAAATAAGAGTTAGATGAAGGAAATATGTATTTCGAATGGCTATCAGGGAATTGCCATTTTGAAGGCTAAGCTCTTCCTTATCACAAAGTAAAAGGATTAGTAGAATCCCAATATTTCTTATATTTTTCGTCAGTCATCCGCAGATATCCAGTTACTGTAAATTGAAGCCAGGGGGTTAAATCCACTCCTCCTAGAGTCTTGTCCCTGCCTGGGTTCCACGTAGAGACGTTTTACAAATGAAGATATTGGTTCTTCCCTTTGAAATTGTTTATCTTATTTAATAACTTTCCCATTCCTCCCTAACAGCTGGTCATCTTGAATTCTGCAGAATGCCAAATCTTTTTATACGTCTGCCTGTCTATCTGTACCAGTTTCTACTAATTATCTGCAATAAATATTACTACCGTGGTTATATTATTGTGCTAAAGGGGTGTATTTTTTATTTTAATTTTTACAAAATAGTTATATCTTTTGGGGTAGAGTTTTCTTTACACAGACTTGATTTAACAAACTAGCACGAGCGTAGTCATTTTGTGATAATCAGAAATTCGTACATAATTATGAACGTACCTTAATATAAAGAATATAATAATTATACATTCATCTAAGAAAAGAACGTCTACGAAAATCTTGCAGACGCGGAAAAAAAAAATGAACTAAAAAAATTCTATCCACGTTTAACGTCTTTTATATTCTATTCTTGATGTCCCTAGAGGACTGGATTCTGCTCTAGGGAAATAACGTGCATTTCGAAATGGGTGGGTTAGGTATTATATCCCTTATTAACTTGTCAACAAGGGGTTTGGCCTACTATGCAAATAATTGCCTGGTAGTAGCCAGACTATTATAATAAAAACTTATTTCGTAAAACTTAACTTCTACATGTGGCCCTGATAGTTTATCATGTAAAGCCAAATTTTCTGCAAATTAATTATGTGCGTACACACTTCCTGCAAAAACTGAATACATCATTTAGTAAGATATAGTATCCTTGCAATTTTATTTTGGTGCTATTAGATGATGTTATTCAGCTGAAGGTAATCCCTGCAGTTCGAAGAGTCTTACTAGGCAGGAAAAAAATCGTCTGGGAAAGCAAGTTATACAAAAAAAAGTCCTCTGGTTGAAGGGTTTAACTTGTGATTAAAATTCCTTGTGGTTATTTTTATGGGGTCATATGAGGGGACGGCGATGCATTGGTTAGTACATTCAGCACGCAGCTGGAAGAACCCGAGTTCTATTCTCGGACCGGTCAGACTCTTGGATAAAGCTTGTTTTCCCTTGTCCCTGTTAACTCAGCAGCACAACTAGGGACCTGAATGTCAACCAACTATTGCAGATCATACTGTAGGGGAAGAATGTGACTTGGCTAAATAGACTGTCTGCTTCAGTGACCCTCGCATTGTCCATTGGCGTTCATCCCTTCAGCCCGATTAAGTAGTTTTCATTTTGTTGTAGCTGATATCGGACTATTTCATTGAGTTTTAGGGTAGTGTTCTGTTGTGAAGGGTTAGTGAAGGCTGTGTCAGCTGCTTCCATTTCAAAAAATCTATCGTGAAAATGAAATGTGTAATCGAAGCGGTTCTTCTTCGTTTTCTGACAATCCGGTTCTCCAGTTCTGTTGTCATGCCACGTGCAGGAGGAGTTTGATGAAAGGCAGACGACAGGAATGATTAACTCATTTTAATAAGCATTGTATGGGAGGACATAGAGAGTACAAATGGAATTCAGAGGAAAGCAAAAAGTAACAATTTGCAATAGGGCAGGAAGTAGCAAAGTAATCTGTTTCACAAAAAAAAAAAAAGGAGGATGTGACGCTGCAGAAATGATACCACTCATGAGTCTTATTTCAGTGCCGTGGGTCGTTCAGATGTAAGGATTATACGTGAATATGGACAAGATGTTTATTCAGGAGGTACAACTGTTTGTGCCCGACTCGCACCCTCCTCATGTGGGCATAATTCATCCATTTGATAATTGTCCTTCTCACTCCAGTCCCGAGACTGATAAAACATAGCTGCCAAAACAGGCCAACTAAAAAAAATTCTCGTCCTATACGAGAGTCAGGATCACTTTTACTATTGACTTTAGTAAACTAATTTTGCCTCACAGTATTTTTCTTGACCAATTATCCACAGTTCTTTAGATACTTTATTCTATTACATCAGTCTTCCCCCTCCTCTACACAGTACCAGTAATGATAACGGTACTGCTGACGTTATATTTTTCTACGACAGCAGTGATAATATTACTGCCGAACTGAACTTGTTTTGAAAATATTAACTGGATAGATCAAAACATTACTATAATATACATTAAGTCTGTTCATGCTTTACAGTATACTTACAACCTTTGTAGTACAGACAGAGATGGATGCCGCTTACTTGCAAAAAACAAAGGATATCACACTTTAATCCCAAATATATCAATAGTAGTAGGGAATTGTAATTATTTGTCAACATCAGTAGTACTAATGGTAAGGGTAATTGTAATAAAGTACAGCTTAATGTCATATATTATATGGAAATGGCTCAGTCTGCTGGTGAGGATGTGGGTTTAAGAGTGTGTGAATACAGTGAATAAAATTAATGAGACGGAGTAGACATTAACAACGCTGACAGAACCGTCTCTATAACACTATAAAATTCGCCTGGTGGAGCAGAAGAGGAGCCCTATAAATGGATCACCCTGTATGTGTGTATGTGTGTGTGTGTGTGGCAGTTATTGATATAGTAGGTTATTTGTATTCTAGATATTTTTGCAGAACGTTCAATTGTGAATACAGTTGGATCTTAAACTGAAGGCTAACCTCGATACTAATTTATCCCATTTTTTATATTAATTTAGATAATTTCCCTGCAAATCTGGGTGAATTTCAGACAGACTGGAGTTGCTAAGTGCCTGTGAACAACTCGGTCATCCCTGACAACGTAACTCCAGCTGTTTGCTCACGGACCCATCTCACTGGCCTTGTTGCTTCGCTAGATTAAAGCCATTCACGTGGATGCTGGCTATTCTCTTCCGTGTGTGTGTGTGTGTGTGTGTGTGTGTGTGTGTGTGTGTATCTATGCACACATACGTGTGCGTCTGTACTCAAGTGTTCAGTCACACTGTCAGCTGTTAAGACACACCAAAGACACTTCCGAAAACTGTGTCATAAGCAGCAGAGGCAGATTTAATGGTACACAGTACATGCCTGATGTGGAGGCTCGTGGCAAAATGGTTTAAAAAGTGGGAGCTTTGACCGACTTCTGATTACATGTAATGTTTGGTAGACGTGGAATTCATCATGATGTACACGGCCGCTTCTGCAGTTACTGCTTTTTATCAGATCCTTCATTTCCATGATGTATTCTACAGTTTAATGTTGTTAGTGATATGAAATTATTTATAAAGTGTTCGTAAGCAGGGTAAGAGGTACTGAAGACTTTGCCCATATACTTTGAAAAGTTTGTGCTAAACTAAAGATCATCATCTGTAATCATCAAGAATAATAAGGTAAAATACATTCCAGGACTGAAAGAGGCAACATGGTAACCAACTAAACTGTCACTCCTCTGATTCCGCATCTGTAGTAGCCATTGCCTGTGTTGATGGCAAGCACACGAACTGTTGACATCCTCAAGCCCCTGTGACTCACTCACAGCTGAATATCCACTAGAGTTGTCCTGGAGATGGAATGGTAATTGGTGACAGCACCTAATGACATACTCTAAGCTTAATGCAACCGTCTGTCGTGAGGTGGAATAAAAGAACTCCAGTTGTCCCCACTGTGAGAGAGGGTGTAGTCTTGTATGATATCCTTTCATTAATGACATAGATTGCGCCAGTAACATCCAATTGGATCATTATAAAGGTGTAATGGACATAAGTTGCTGAGTAAGAGGTGTTATGATATCTCCTACAACGACGAGATTTCAGCATTTTGAGTCTTTCCTGGATAAACAATAACAGTCAAGTGGTATAAGAAAATTTAAAAGAGTGTCTTTTATTATATCTTCTGAAGTCAAAGATCTTTCCAGAGCCGAACAGTTAGGTGGCAGGTGTCCACGCAAACGTGCGAAATGTGTTCAAGAGAGCAAGCTTGCTAGTGTTGTTACTGTAGCTGAAAGCAGCAGCTGTTGCTGTTGTTGTTTAACCCCAGTCCATCTGACAAAGTGACTCTTCAACCGCAGATAAGAAACCACTCCTATGGGGTTGTCCCAAAGGTTAGTCTGCGTCATACTGTAAGTGTACTGTGCAGTGTTCCATTATGCGTGTTATGTTGTGTGGGCCTGTTCTACAAGCAGGGCACGTGTCATCAGTGATTCCACCCAGCCCAAATCTAAGCTGATAACTTAGGACGACTGAAAGAAATGTGCCACCCCACTTTCTTTATATTAATGCATTCATTGGATTGAATCCTATTATTTCAGAATGTTCACATTATCAGTTTTGGGGCTTTAGACCCTCATACCAAAATATGACAGGTCACACACTTAATTTTTATGGGAAATTTTACCCTTTTCCGAGCTTTTCAGTAGTTGTTGGCGATTTTTGAGAGAGGCCACTTCGATAACACTACTTTCCTTGGATGTGCCTGGGTCCGCTGAAACTTTAGCACCCTCCGGAATGACAGTGTTTGTGCTCAATTTGTAGATTTTCAACATTTTATAATAATGTCTTGGCGAGCTTTAGGAAAATCTTAAGTAACACCTATTATTCTCTCATACACTTTCCAAGGATGTGCATAAATCAGCTCTGGCTTTAATAGTCTTCGAAATAGCACAGTTTTGGTGTTTTATTCGGAGCATTTTTTCAGCTTAATCGTGTTTCCTCTCCCCTCTTGTAATTCCTTCTTTTCCTTTCTTATTCGCCTTCCATTTTGTTCCAATAATTATCGCTATTTTTCCGCACTTCCTTTCACTCTTCCCCTCCTACGTTAAACTTCTATGAACATTTTCTTTTTCAAGTGTCTCCTCAAACTTAGTGTAGCTTATCCTCTTCCTCTCCTTTCCTTTCATTTGTTTCACTTTCCTTTTCTTTCCTATTTCCCTTTTCCTTTTAGTTCTGTCTTTTACTTTTCTTTTTCTTATTCCCTTCACTTCCTTTCCTCCTTTCCTTCCTTTCCTTTCTCTTTCTTCTTTTCATTTACTACTTTTTCCTTCCTTCAGCCACTTTCCTTTCATATCCTTTCCCTCCCATCCATCCTTTCCCTTCCTTCCCTTCTTCTCTCCCCCTCCCCTATTCTTCCCTCTCCCCCTTCCCTATTCCTCTCTCTCTCTCTCCACCCAGCCCCCAACCCTCCATTGTAAGGGTAGTAATAAGACCTAATAATGGATGGTCTCTTAATTACTCGGGAAAAGTTCCATTTGCTCTCCTTTCTCACTTCCTGGAACCACATTCTCTCTCTCTCTCTCTCTCTCTCTCTCTCTCTCTCTCTCTCTCTCATCCTGTCACCTGATACCTATCATAATTTTTTACCGCCTTTCCTCCCGACTAAAATAATGAGACTGTGTGAAAAATGATCACTTACAATGGCTTGACGCAGCATCAAGTGGGAGCTGGCCTCATTAACTCCTTCACTGAGATGATCTGTTTTATATTTCCGTATTACCATTACCAGACGGCTTTATAAATCTCTGTAGAGGTTTTTTGAACATCAGAGTTAGATATACTCAACACTGACTCCTTTACTTACATGTGGTCTTAGTTGAATATTATCGTTTGCTGTTTACAGTCATAATGCAGGTGTGGGAGAGGGACGCCTTCCTGTGGTGGGACTGATATACCGTAACTGAGCTACTCCACTGCCCAGATATACAAACATCATATCCCTCCCTATCCCCAGAAAGAGGGATGGTGAACTGGAGGAGAATGGCATCTGCAGCGTACGGTCCACCGGGTTCATGCTCAGATGATCCTTCTACCACAGCTACTAATTGTGATACGAATAATGATTATAATACAAAATACATTGTAGAAGTGAAGAGAGAATCCTGTTCTTCACGCTGGCGTCTTTTAAATTTAATTTTTCCTCCCTCCTCAGTACTTTCTTCAGACTAATGCTGTTGGACACGTCGGTGTTCTTGACTTTTATTCCTCTTACTACTAAATGTATTTATTCAGGTTATTAAAAAAAAAGTAAGTGGTCGTGAAAGGGTTATCAAGAGTCACCATTCACCCCTAAGTAAGATAAATTTTTAAATTATATCCTTCCTGCTGTCAGAATATTATATACATCTTATCGGGAGATCCCTTGGAATGCAAAGAACATAGAAAAGAGGATAACTTCAATATACCGATTGGCCACTGAGCATTTTCTGTACAACGGAATGACTCACTAACATAAGACGAGGATAGGAAAGAAGTAGGACCTTCCTTACCCACCCCCAACAACTGCCATCGCCAAACACTAAGCTGAATCCAGCTGATATTGTGAAAAGGAATACCACGCAGCATTGGAAAACTGACTAGCAAGTATTTTAGGAGTTGGTGGAGGGAAGGCCTACTATGGTACTGCACTAGAACCTGATAGAAATGTTTGTATGAATTATGTTTTAAATTCTCCTCTAACTAGAATACGTCCAATCTCAAACCCATTTCATTTATATGCCTGTTTAGGTTCATCTCGGAACTATTCCAAGGTTACTCTCGAAACTGTTCATAAGTTAATCCCCACACTACTCATATATCTGTTTTGGTAAATCTTGAAACTATCAATCGAAGTGGGATCACATTCTAGATAGCTATGAAACTCTTGATAAAATTTTTGACAAATTTGCTTAGATCCGAAGA
Source organism: Coenobita brevimanus (assembly GCF_032717465.1). NCBI lineage: Eukaryota > Metazoa > Arthropoda > Malacostraca > Decapoda > Coenobitidae > Coenobita > Coenobita brevimanus. The sequence continues at coordinate 43,552,640 of NC_137033.1, forward strand.
TCACATCGCTGAGTTCGAAAAGTCATTGCCCACTGTGTCGTTATTTATCGTAAATATCAGTATCTATGTCCATAACTGTACTGCCATCGACAACGTGTTCATTTCCCTCACTACTCTGTTTCTAAACCGGTTCATTTCTATGTCATCATATAGTTGGACAAGGTTATCTGAAACAATTTGTGTCATCGCTAATGCATACTCATTCCTCGTGCTTTAATGATTTCTCGTGTATGAATTCTCTTATTCCATTTAAACACCTCCTTTAACCTCCTCCGAGTTTTTGCTACCCATTTGAGAGTAATTTAACTTTCATAATCTGTTTTCAAAAGAAAGGTTCCAAATGTTGTGAATAATTTTTGTCAGTCATCTCCGAACACCATCTAAGGATATTACATTCATTCTCTACCAAACTTGTGCTGCATAGTCTAAGTGCGGTGTCTCTAAAGCTCGATAAAGTGCTAGAATTACTCTGGAGATCTATGCATCTGTGTGTCTGTTTTAGATCCTTGCTTGACACCTGGATCCTTCATATCTTTCGATTTTAGCATTTTTGTTGTGAGTATGATAATGTTGATGGCGTTCCCTACACTAGCTACTATATTATTATCTTGACTATATATCTCATTTATCACTTCTGCGGCTATTTGGATTGCATATGAAGGTCATTCAGAAGGCTGTTATAACCCTACTATGGTTATTATTTTCCTACTTTTTTATTATCAGTAAATTTAATAACACCAACATTTGTGAATTAATTTCGTTCATTGATGGATATGATAAATAAATAAGGATAAACTGAACCATGAGGCACATCATGCATTAATAATCCTCAGTCTGAATTAATTCAGTTCATACCTACCCTCTTCTTCCTTCCCATTGGCACTGATTATATTTATTTTAAGATAATATCGTCTTCTGTGCCTGCAGTGAATTTCTTAAGTAACCTCTCCTGGAGAACTATATAAAATACATTGCTAAAGTTAAGAAAACTAATATAACTATATAAAATACACTGCTAAAGTTAAGAAAACTATTATAATAGAAAAGGTGAATATCAGCTGCTTGTTTAACTTCATAATAATTATGTCCCTACTCAGCAACGACCCCCTCCTCATCCCAAGACTCATAAACATCTCATACAACTACCCGTTTCCTCCATCTTGTTCTTTTTGGGATTTATTTCGATACTAATAGACATTTATGCGTCTCAGAGGAAGACTTCTTGATATGGAGGAGCTAAAAGGACTTCCAACCACCTGTCTCTGCTCAGCAACGACACTCCTTTCCTTGTCTTCCCTCAAACGCCCCCCCTACCCTTTTCTTCCACCTCGTCCTGTGTAAAGAGAGAAGTCCAAAAATATGAGAAGGCTAAAAATTCTACAGAAAGTTCCTTTAATTAGATAGGGAGCTCTGTGGAATCTACATATTACATTCAGTAAGCGCCACCCCATCCTTTGATTTTTAAAAACTGAATCCTCTGGTACTTACCCCGTCGCAAATATTTTATTCCACAGCATTCCAGACGATGCTATGCAGTTGAGTGAGCTTAGGACCCCGTTAACAGTAGTCGTTGGGGGAGGCGGTGGCTTAATCGGTAGAGAGGTGACCTGCAGTCCTACCGGACCCAGGTTCAAATCCCCGCTGGGGCAGGGAACAGTTTAAGGATTGAATGTCATAAAAAGCAGACTTTACTGATCTACCAGAAGACCCGCCGACATGTCGTAAAAATATCCCCGCTAATACCAACACACCAGTCCTGTATGAGACAGCCCTACCATGTATTCAGTATGGACGGTGGATGTTAGCGCCGAAGTGGTGGAATGTAGAGGTGAATGGAATATAGGAGGACTACTGGGCCTTGAGAGCAGGCTGTGAAGCCTATGCCCAGAGTCGGACACAAGAAAAAAAAAAATAACCCCGTTATCTTACATTCCATTCCAACTTACGCCAGATGATAACGTTCAGCTGTGAGTGAGTCGCAGGAACCTAAGGGTTAATGTCATTACTGTGATGATAAATGGCAAGAAAATAAAACAAAGTGAGGGATATAATTTCTACAAATGCCAGGACTAAAAGGAATATAAATATCATACTAACGGCAATAACACAAAAACCATTAAAACCCAGCGAAAACATACAACCGTATATTTTAAAAGAAACATAATTATAAACCGGCTATGCTAAGTACGTTACCTTTAGTATTTATTCTGGAGTACCCATTAGCCATTCATCATATCGTTATAAACACCTATTTCTCCTCTCTCTCTCTCTCTCTCTCTCTCGATTGTCCATCAAGCCTCCTCTTTTATCTCCCCGTCCTCTCCTTCCTCTTCGCACTTTATTATCTCCCCGTCCTTTCATGCTTCCAGCTGGCAATCAGCGGATAGAGATAGATAGATAGATAGATAGATAGATAGATAGACGGAGACATACACACAGACAGACAGATAGAGACAGACACAGAGAATCGTGTTTGTGTATGCTTGTGTTCTATGTGTTTGTGTATTTGAGTGTGCATGCTTATGTTCATTTTGTCTGTTCGTCTTTGTTTGTGTGCTTATGGATGCATGTATGTTTGAATATATTTGCGAATGTCTGACTGTTGTGTGTGTGCTTACGTGTGTGTGTGTGTGAGAGAGAGAGAGAGAGAGAGAGAGAGAGAGAGACTTAGATTTACAGTATAATCTTACACATTCTGTTTATTCCCATGAGGTGATGCGGTCGGAAATGCATAATAAGTCTAATTCCCAGATCATTGCCACGTAAAAAAAGGCGATGGAACACTCTCTCTCTCTCTCTCTCTCTCTCTCTTATTGATGGCATTGTTAGCGACCCTTCCCCTTCTGCCAAAGTTGTCATCACCACCACACAGTCATTACCACCACCACTGTGCTCGTTACCACAGATGCCACCACTACCACCATTACAGCTGTCACCACACCACCACCACCATTACAGCTGTCACCACACCACCACCACCATTACAGCTGTCACCACACCACCAACACCATTACAGCTGTCACCACACCACCACCATTACAGCTGTCACCACACCACCACCACCATTACAGCTGTCACCACACCACCACCACCATTACAGCTGTCACCACACCACCACCACCATTACAGCTGTCACCACACCACCACCACCATTACAGCTGTCACCACACCACCACCACCATTACAGCTGTCACCACACCACCACCACCATTACAGCTGTCACCACACCACCACCACCATTACAGCTGTCACCACACCACCACCACCATTACAGCTGTCACCACACCACCACCACCATTACAGCTGTCACCACACCACCAACTCCAGTACAACTGTCACCACATTACCATCACTACAGGTGCCGCCATCACCATCACCACCACCATCACCACAGCAATCACCGCCACAGCTACCAACACCAACACCACTACAGCTGCTACCCCACCATCGCCATCATAGCTTTCACCACCATCACAACAGCTGTCACCACAACAGTCACTACCACCACCACAGCTGTCACCACCACAAACGCCCGCCACCACCAACGCCACCACCACCACAGCTGTCACCATCACAATCATCACCACCACTGCGTTCACCACCACAACTACCACCGCCAACACAAAGCTGTCATCCCACCACTACCACCACAGGTGGTGCCACCACCATCAGCACCACCACAGTTTCCACCACCACCATCACCACCACCACAGCTGTCTCCAGCACCAGCACCAGCACCACCACAACTGTTACCACCACCATTATCACCACAAATGTTACCACCACCACCGCCACCACCACCAAAGCTGCCACCGCCAGTGTTACCACCACAACATCTGATATCTCGATTACCACAGCCTCCACCACCATCACTACAATTATTACCACCACATCCACAATCACATCTTATATCAACGCCACACAGCTACCACCACCACTACCACACATATCACCATCACCATTTCCACCACCATATTCCAGCCTCACCAACATTACCTTGATCACCACAACTTCTGATTCTTGTCAGTACATCCACCAATATCCCCATCGCTGCAACTACCCCTGTCATCACCATCAACACAGAAACCATCATAATCCTTGTCACTCCTGTTTCTGCTGCTGCTGCTGCTGCTACTGTAACCTCGGGTTCATCTGAAACGTGATCACGGTGAACTGCAGGTTGAGGTTGTTCGCCTCCTGTAGCCCAACATCCTCCTTTTGGAGGAGTTGATGGACGTTTGTATCAATGGGTAGCAGAGCCCTCGGGCCCTATTGGTGTCACCTCATGAAGGCGTCCCTTTCTAGCACCAGTGCCTGTCATTACGATACCATTACCACCATCATCACCATAACCACAGCTACCTCCATCATCCCTCTAAAGTTCAGCCACCTCTGTTGTCACTTTCATTGCACAGGGGGAGGCGGTGGCTCAATCGGTAGAGAGGTGGCCTGCAGTCCCACCGGACTCGGGTTCAAGTCCCGGCTGGGACAGGGAACAGTTTAAGGATTTGAATTTCATTATATCAGACTTTACTGATCTACCAGAAGACCCGCCGACATGTCGTAAAAATACCCCCGATAACACCATTACACCAGTCCTGTATGAGACAGCCCTAGCATGTATTCAATATGGACGGTGGGTGTTAGCGCCGAAGTGGTGACATGTAGAGGTGTATAGTGTGAAGGAGGACTACTGGTCCTTGATAGCAGGCTGTGAAGCCTATGTCAAGAGTCGGACACACACACACACACACACAAAAAAAAAAAAAAAAAAAAACACCATCACAACTATCACCAGGGCTATTATGATCATCGTTCCACCACAACCTTCACAAGATCTACCACAACCCCTTTCACAATAACAACCACAACCACCATCTTCAGAAATACTACCATCACCACCTTCAAACCAGTACCACTGTCACCACCACCATAATAACTACCATTAAATATTTATTTAACCTTAACCTGACCGAGATTTCCGTCTTTTTGCACCTAATTTCCCGATGGTTCACTGGCAGAAAGAGTTACGGCTCTCCTTTTCCACAGCACTCCTAGTATCGTAATCTGATGATAATCTTCTGCTACATCCCAGCATTCAAGATGAAGAGAAGGCAATTTTAGTTCAAGCTGAAGCAAAAATTAGCATGCGATCGTCACCACCGTATCCACTTGCCGTACCACCCCAGTTTTATCAATAAAACTGTGCTGGAGACGGACTCCTGCGCGTGGTGGCACCGATATAACTGGGTGATTCTACTACTCGCCAATACACATGTCCCTCACGTCCTTTCCTATCCCCGGAAAGGAGGATGGTGGACTGTAGAAGGAGCAGCCAGTAGCCTACAGGGTTCACATTTCAGATGAACCTGGAGCAACTACTACTACTACTACTACGACTACTACTACTACTACTACGACTGCGACTGCGACTACGACTACGACTACTACGACTACTACTACTACAGCTGCTGCTGCTGCTATCACTACTACTGTCACTATATAACCCATTTTATCACCAGTAAATGCCCAAGAAGCAAACAGAAACGAGGCAACTTCCGTTCAGCCATTGTTAAGTCAGCTTTTGTGATCTATATGGTTGGTTTATTATTGGGTCGTCCTTGTGCTTTAAACCAGCTTTGCATTTAACAGGAGCTATTTGCGGTGGTTGATGGTATTCAGTCTCAGTTTATCACAAGGTTGATTCTCCTTCTGAACTGGTAAAGTGTTTGGTCACATTCAACACGCCTGTCTGTCTTAATATATGTCCGTCTGCTCAGGCTTATACATATATATATATATATATATATATATATATATATATATATATATATATATATATATATATATATATCCTTAACTCAGAAACCAGTTTTATGTAGATTGGTAGCTTTATACCTTATGTAGGCCACTTTCGAAGATGAAGGTCATGGGTGAATGCCAAGGTTGCTGGAGTGGAAAGATTGTCCCCCGCCTCGTGGACATGCAACTGTTTTACTGTTGTTACGGAAGTAATGAAAAGATTTATATTGACCCTTTTGATTCCCACTACCATCACAACCATCAGCACCTTCACTAATACCATCGCCACTATTACTATGATTATTAAAAAATAACTGTGATGAAGGTGTTGATGATGATGAGCTTCAACGCTACCGTTCCTCACACTGCTATCATCGTTGTTATTGTCATTACTGTAACCATCCCTTCAAATACATCCATCACCCTCCACTGTTGCCACCATCAGCACTGCTACGGTCACCTCCACTACCACCATCACAAACACCACCACCACCACCACCACCACTGTCATCATCACTACCACAACCCCCCACTGCCATTATTACCTAACCACCACCATCAGCAACGCTACCACAGTCACCAGCATCACCACTACCCCCACTACCATTAACACCGTTACCTCAGTCACCAGCATTACCACCAACATCACCACCACCATTACCACCACCATCAACAACATCCTGACATTAAAGCGGGCAACAGCCTCATTTACCGTCACACATAAATACATGGCCCAGTTTCTCCAGTTCTGTCTCACACTCACACTTTCTTATTTACAGTTCCTCTTTCTCTTTCACGCCTGTCCCTTCTGTGAACTGTGTCTTTTCTGTATTCATACACATTACAATTTTTCTATTTCTGTTCACTTTATTTTTACTGGTCACTGAAATTATTGCAGTTGATCTTATACTGGATTCTGTTTGTAACCTTTACACAATAAAAGATAAATCCCAAGCTGGAAAAAAAAAAATCAGTCGGGAAAAAAATGGAACCAATATTTCTGCACTAGAAATGTTAGTGAAGCCTACTGTTGCATAGAAAGAAGCCAGGTATGAGAGTCACGTTTGCTTACTTTATTATTATTATTATTATTATTATTATTACTATTATTTTTATTATTATTATTATTATTATTTATTATTATTATTATTATTATTATTATTATTATTATTATCAGAGAATATTATGTAATAGCCACGTCCATATCGGCCGCCCAACTCGTACATCGTTCACCTTCATACGGTTGTACGTACAAACACCTTCGTGACAGAAGTGAGGGAATCTGCCTTCCAGCCTGACCACCAGCATCAAAGTGGTCATTATATTCCTTCAGAGGACATCCGACTGCTCTCTCTCTCAAGCGCTCGCACGCACACACACACACACACACACACACACACACACACACATCAGCCGTTGAGATCCACTGCAGGACCGGCCTATCCCTACCGAATCAGGGACGATAGAGCCAATGTATCTCTACCCAGTGGCTTAGGCTGTTTGGTAGAGACTATGTAGGGTGAGAAGTGCTTGTGAGTGTGATCGTAGTGTTGTAGTGGCTTTGGAAGTGTGTGTAGTCTGGTAACCAAGTGTAATCGGCCCGCCTTAAGCCGAATGGGTGCAAGCATACTAGTATGCGACATTGGTTCAACCACAGCACCCCTTGTGTCCGCCAAAGTAGCAAGTGGCTCGGTGAACGCTTCCCAAAGTTTTTACAACTCTGCCAGGAGGCGAATCCGCGCTCTCCAGCGTGCGAAACGCACACTCTACCACTGCACCACTGTACCGCAGAGGCTCCATATATATATATATATATATATATATATATATATATATATATATATGGAGTGATGGAGTGTGTGGTGAAATGCTGAAGCATGGGGGAGAGATAGTAGTAGAATGGATGTGGAAGATGTGCAGATTGGCCTGGGAGGAAGGTAGAGTCCCGGAGGATTGGAAGTCAGGTATAATTATTCCCTTGTACAAAGGAAAAGGGGAAAAAGAAGTGTGTGGTAATCATAGGGGCATTTGTCTTCTTAGTATAATAGGAAAAGTGTATGGTAGGATACTTATAGACAGAGTTAGAGAAAGAACAGAGAAATTAGTTGGAGAAGAACAGGGAGGCTTTAGGAAGGGAAGAGGTTGTGTAGATCAGATATTCATTCTTAGATCTTTAGTGGAAAAGTTTCTAGAGAAGGGAAAGAAGTTGTATGCGGCATACATGGATTTGGAGAAAGCATATGACAGGGTGGATAGACAAGGATTGTGGAAAGTGTTAAGAATATATGGAGTAGATGTGAAGTTGTTGAATGCTGTGAAGAGTATGTACGATGGTGCGAAGGCTGCAGTGCGTGTGGATGGTGAACTAAGTGAATTTTTCTCTTTGAAAGTTGGTTTGAAACAGGGATGTGTCATGTCTCCATGGTTGTTCAATCTGTATATGGATGGGGTAATAAAAGAGGTACAAGGTAGGGTAGTGGATGTTGGAGTGGCCCTGGTGAGAGAGGATAGTGTTTGGAAACTCCCTGTACTGTTGTTTGCAGATGATACTGTGTTGTTGAGTGAAGACGAAGGGGAGCTGCAAGGCTTGGTGGATGAGTTTGAGAGAGTGTGTAAGAAACGGAACCTAAAGGTGAATGTAGGGAAGAGTAAAGTGATGGTCTTTGAGAGAGGTGAAGTTAGTGAATGTACAGCGAGGTTGGATGGTGAGGAATTGGAAAATGTGAGTACGTTTAAGTATTTGGGTAGTGTGATGAGTAAGGATGGAGGTTTGGAGGGTGAAGTGCTTGAAAGGGTACAGCAGGGAAGAAAGGTTGCTGGTTCCTTGAAAGCAGTGATAAGAAACAGGGAAGTGAGCATGGAAGTGAAAAAGTTACTACATGACAGTATTGTGATACCAACTCTAACGTACGGAAGTGAAGCTTGGACATTGTTGGAAGGACACAAGTCAAGAGTGAGAGCAGTGGAAATGAGTTATTTAAGAGGAGCCTGTGGAGTCACGTGGAGAGACAGGCTGACGAATGAGGATATAAAGGAACGTTGTGGTGTGGATGTGGATGTGATAGGAAGCGTTATGAGGAATACACTGAGGTGGTTTGGCCATGTGGAGAGGGATGGAGGGTGAAAGACTGACGAAGAGAGTGTATATGAGTGAGGTGGAGGGGAGAGAGGGAGGGGGAGGCCGAGGATGAGATGGAGGGATGGGGTGGAGAGGTATATGAGAGAGGGGGTGTGAGTTGGGAGCAGGGCAGTGAAATGGCGGGGGACAGGGCGACTTGGAGGCGATTTGTTTGTGGCCACCCCAAACGGGATTGAGGCGTCTGGCAATATATATATATATATATATATATATATATATATATATATATATATATATATATATATTTGTGGTGCGTTTATGGCATGCATTTAAATTTATAATTTTTTAAGGCTTTGGCCATGCTGGCAAATGATCATTGCTCTCGAGGCTGTACAGTCCTATGCCCTTTTTCCTGAGTTTCTTACATAATACTACGCTCCATGTTATCGTAGTTCTGCCTTTTGGCACACTGCCTTCAGCATTAGTATCCATGAATATTCTCATTACTAGGTTAACCTTTTCCATTTTTTCTACACGTTCAGACTATCTCAGTTGTTCTTTTCGCATTATGTTAATACAGATTAATACAATTCAGTATATATATATATATATATATATATATAGATAGATAGATAGATAGATAGATATAGATAGATAGATATATGTTTGTATCTATATAGATAGATAGATAGATATATGTTTGTATGTATATAGATAGATAGATAGATAGATAGATATATGTTTGTTTGTATAATATATATATATATATATATATATATATATATATATATATATATATATATATATATATATATATATATATATATATATATATAAAATCAACGTTTCTTCAGTGCTGTGCTATACAACCTGTCCCTCAAGGAAGCAGTATTCATCCATCTCTCCACCGGCATCTTGTTTCTTTCCAAACTGTAAATATGTTCATCCTTTACTGACCATCTTCCACTGCCACTCATCATCACACTTCTCATACAAGCAACAGACACTTTCTTCTTTGTACTAAATGAGGATTTTCTCGTTGCCAGGAGAGGTTCCATTTCTCTCAACTTTTTCCAACAACTAATGATTCTGGCAATGCAGCTGGTCCCCGATCCATCGCAGCATCTTTTTTCTGTTTTTGCGGCATCTTCATGGGTGGCCACTTAATAATGATCCTCCCTAACTGGCACTTACTCACTCACCTAATTACTTACTTATTTACTCACTGAAATTCTGTATCTTTTCGAAGACTCAAGTCCAGGTCTTATAGAAGGGATGTTACGAACACGAAATTGTACGAAACAGTAGACCTCTACCCGGGAAAGGTTTAAGGCAGGATAGGACCTCCGATGGCCACCACCCAAGGGAGGGGGGGGGGTGATTTCTAGCCCAAATCGTTAGCCACGACCAATTTTTTCCCTACGAACACGAATAATTGTGGTGGTATTGTTTTGCTCGGGCCATGTTATGAATCTATAATGGGATCCCCACGGTGTGAGGGAGGGGGATAGGGGAAGAGGCGATGTTCGCAGGCAATTTCGCTATAAACGGTCATAGTTTTTAAAGAGGAAGAATGAAATTTTGCATTTTGGTTGATATTCACCCCATTCACGTTGTGAGGGTGGAACTCCAAGGGCTGCCTTCCACAGGGGGAGAGCGGGGGGATCCATAGCGAATATATTACGTACCGTCACAATTTTATATCCAGGAGCAGGTAATTTTGCACAGTGGTACATCATTACTTGAGTCAGGTAAGAGACAAGGTGGGACCTCTGAGGTCCTTCCTTCCCTCACGAAAGGAGGGGCAGGGTTGCGGCTCCGGAGGTGCCGGCCAA
>NC_137033.1:43568355-43618355 GCF_032717465.1 Coenobita brevimanus
CCAAACACACACACACACACACACTCTCTCTCTCTCTCTCTCTCTCTCTCTCTCTCTCATTCTACAAAACCCTCGAAACGTTTATCAGTCCTTCGTCCTTAAAGCTGATTTTTAATTTTTTTCCCTCTGCTCCAAGACCCTTGAACTTCTTCAGCTAGTGCCTTCTGACAAGTTCTTTATATATATATATATATATACATAAATATATAGTGGTAGGTGGGGGCTATACTGTATATATACATAAATATATAGTGGTAGGTGGGGGCTCTTACCATCCACTCACTCGATGTATTGCTGCTCTCGGATGTCTGCCCTTTCCTCTCTTCCATCCCTCTTTCCTTCCATCCTCTTCTGTCTTTCTATCCTTCATTCTTTCCTTGTCCTTCTGCCCACGGGTGACTTGACACTCCCTCTTCTGTCTTTCTTTCCTTCATTCTTTCCTTCATTCTTTCCTTCTCCTTCTGCCTGTGGGTGACTCTACACGGAGTGACAAGCCAAATGGTTTCCTGTACACCAGGAAATCATTTACTACGCTGGGTGGTAACCATATAACCAAATTTTGGCACCTGATGGTTCAGTGGGTAATTATTGCGCTCCAGTCGGATTGGGCCGGTGAAGGTTTATATCGAAGGGATGGTTGGGGTTGATTCCTCATGTAATGCCACTCAGGGATGAGTGAGCCTGGTCACTCTCATCTTAAATGTAGGGACCAACTGCCTAGCCCCGGGGTCCTACGCTCCTCACGGGGCAATGTAGGAATGGCTGATGGATGGATGGATGGATATATAGATAGATAGATAGATAGATAGTTATAGATGTAGATATAGATAGATAGATAGATATAGATAGACAGATATAGATATAGATATAAATAGATAGATAAATATGTATAAAATCCTTTCCAGTTCTTCCTGCTTGTTTATGTTATCAACCAGTCCTTTTTACCTCATCAGGAGTGTAGGAGGCCGGGGCTAAGTAACCCACAACATTTAAGGCGAGAGTGACCAGCCTTGTTGATTTTTGAATGGCATTATATGAGCACTAAACCCCAACTATCAACCAGATGGAAACCCTCACGTGCCCCATCCGACTGGATCGCCTTAACCCGCTAGACTAACAGGCTTCCGTACTGCTATATGGTTACAACCGATTATAGTAAAAAATTACTGGGAACTCTCTGGCATGACATTCAGTGCAGATTCACCTGAAGGTGGCATTACATCGAGCGAGTGGATTGTAGGCACACATTTATCTCACATTAGGCCTATATATCTCTCAAAACTCATCACAGTCTAATTTTAGCCATTGCTGCCAGATTTTCCTTTCTGTCTTGGTTTCATCCTCTCGATCTGTATGTGTTATATTACTTTTTGGAGAATTATTATTATTTTCCCTTTTAATCTTGTCTTGTATTAACTCATTTACTAAAATAAGTTTAATTCACTCAGTGCATTGATCACTCACGCTACCCATTAACCCCTTAAATATAATGACGTCTTTACTTCATTCACGCCACCGCCAGACGGTTTAATTTCCATAATACAAGGCGTACCGTACGGTAACACGGAGTCAAAAGCTGTCTCCATTAACCTTTTAGTACGATGGCGTCTTTAATTCTACCCTTGCTGCTCCCAAACGATTTTATTCACCTTAGGAAAAGTCTCTTGATCTAAAAGAAAGAGTTTGATAGAATACTTAATAATTAACCCTTACAGAACGATAACATATTATTTTAGTCTTGCTACCACCACACGACTTTATTTAGCTTAACCTCTTGAATCCCATGACGTATGAATCAGTTTAATCTGTCCAACGTCTGACAGTTTTATTCATCCCAGGAAGGATCTATGGTAGTGAAGGGTAAATGAAGGCTGTCCTGTTTGTAAGCCACGTCTAAGCAGAGTAAAATCGTCTTGAATTGGCAAGAAGGGGAGAAAACACGTCATCGTAGTGAAGGAGAAAACTTTGAAGAAGTTTCCATTAATTTACCTTTTAGTGCAATCAGGCTTTTTTTTTTTTTTTTTTTCCTGCCTCCAGACTAATATAAAAACTTTCATCAATCATTTCTTGACCCAGCGTCATTAATTTTTGTGTGATCTTTAAAAATCTTTCATACGTTTCGCTCTTACGTCAGAAATAAATGTTTCTCCTTCATTATTTCTTTTTTTTTGTCTTGCTAAAAACCCTCTCCCCAGCTGTATTCAATTTTTTTTTTTTTTTTTTTTACGGAACATCGTAATTTTTTTACCTTTGCAGCCCTACACACACACACACACACACACACACACACACACACACACACACACATGATCTCTCTCTCTCTCTCTCTCTCTTTAAATATAATTTTGCTTCGTTTAATTCATTTTCTTTTACTGTCATCCTTTTCACCCTTCTATTCCATAGCCTTTCTGCTCTCGTCTGTTTAATTCTCCTCTCTCATCTTCTTTTGTCAGCGGCTCCTCGTTCATTCTCTCATCTTTTCTTAGCACTTCTTCTTCCGTCTCCTCTTCTGTTCCTGTCTTGTCTTATTTTTCTACTTTTTATCTCTCCTTTTGTTTCCTCCTCTCTCCTCTCCCGTCCCCTTTCTTCCTCATCTCTTATTTCCTCACCTCTTCTCTTTTAATTATTGTTTTCTTCCTGCATCGTCTCTTTGCACCTCCTCAGCTCTCTGTTCTAATTTGTCTTCTCCAGTTCCCCTGATTAAATATTTTTCATCCGTGTTACTCTCATGAATCATATTTAGAAAGAATCTCGACCAGTTTTTCAGATGAAACATTTAATTACTACTTGGAATTTTGTTTCCTCTATTTCTCATTTTAATGGTGCTGGAGAGGGGTGCCTTCACGTGGTGACACTGGTAGAACTAGGTGATGGAGCTCCCCATTATTATGAAGCTGATGCAGTAGGGCCATTTCAGCCTGCAGTCCACCGGGTTCTCGATTCAGATGAACATGGGACTACAACTGCTACAACTGCTCTCACTTAAATAACCGCCCTTATTTGATTATGTAGTGTTTGGTACATATGTGGGTGAACATAATCGTATACACAGCTTAAGCTCAAGAATGGCCGTAAGTCACCTTGTATGACATCAGGTAAAGATGAAAGTGAAAGGTAACACTGCCTGTCTGGGTAAATGCAACTTTCAGTGTCAAATATCCCTCAGATCTTGGTAAGTGCTAGTCAGAGTGATGCAGTGGCTTTGTATATAAGGAAAGTGGATGACTAACCCACCACAAACTCGACACCTAAGATAAGGAGGTGAGCGCCTCGGAAGTACCTCATGGTGTTTGTCTCATCTTTACTATTTACTAAAGTAAAAATTGTTACACCCTTTCATACCCACACCCGCACCAACACCCACACTCACACCCATACTCACACATATTCACACTTACACTCACCTTTCGGTACAGCAGTTCTAAGTCTCATCAAGTCGTCTGTCATCATGAAGATAAAATAGATAATCGTGATCATGGGTCAGCCCGGAGAGGTTCATAGATAGATAGATAGATAGATAGATATAGATAGATAGATACATACATACATACATACTTACATATATATATATATATATATATATATATATATATATATATAAAATGTGTGTGTGTGTGTGTGTGTGTGTGTGTGTGTGTGTGTGTGTGTGTGTGTGTGTGTGTGAACAAAATAAACTTTTGATATGATTTGTATCAAACTTGGTGGATGAGTTGAGAATCACCTAAGGGGTTGGGCGATTGTTTTTCTGTTTTAAGACAAGTTTGTCAGAGGCCAAGGTCACATGGTAAGATCAACTTAAACAGATATTAGCCTGAACTCTGAAAGAGTTCAGGTAAAAAATGATAAAGAAATTCGATTTTAAGAACAAAGGTCAAGGTCACAAGAAAAGGCCAAGAAGCTATGGACAGTGGGTAATGTCAACCAAAACAGTTTTGATCAAATTTGAACCAAAGTTGGTGGAAGTGTTACGGGACAGACAAGAATGAAGTAATCTGATTTTAAGAGTAATCTGTCCAACGTCAAGGTCACAGGATAAAATCAAATATTTGGCCCTTAGCCCAGTTGGTGCCGTGGGTGTTGCACTCTGTGGGTGCTGCTTCCTGTCTCTCTTTATGTTCTGTTGACGTCAGACTATTTTGTGCAGCTTAAGCCCCCACCCCCGTAGTGAAGGAGTTGATGAAGGCTGCATCCAGCCCCTCTTTGGAAATGGCTCACCACAGCTGAATAAAATCGTCTGGGAGAATAGAAACTAAAATGGATTTATCGTCATTGTAATGGATGGCTTTACGGCACGGGACTCTTTATTATTAACAGGTAAATATTATATAGTTTCACTGGATTACCTGCATCAAGTGTTTGCATATAATGTTGCTTAATTATTGTATCATTGCAGCCTTGGATCACCAGGCTGGCAGAATTAATGGCTGTGTCTGAGTGAAGGACGAACAGACTCGAATGTTAATACCTGGCATTAGCACCTTCCCCTTGGAGGCCGGTTGGGGAGGTGGAGGCAAAAACATTCAACAGCAAACTTTCCCCACTAAATATAATAAATAAGGTTTAAATATAATAAATAAAGTTTAAGCGGGGTGGTAGTGTTGAGAGAGTATATTGTATAGTCACTTTTCAAGGACAGAATGTTTTCCTTTGCAATAACTTTAAATTCACATCCTTGGTTACTGCGATATGTGTACCATTTTCACACCCCTTCACCCAACTCTCAGTTAAAGAAAATCGTCTAATGTCAGCCAGAACATATTGGTGCTTTCGCGATCACAGGCAGGTTAATGGTGACGGTCTTACTCTCTGGCTCCCAGAGCTCAATCTTTGGGGAATAAAATTCAGTTACAAACATGAGAATATCAGGGTGCGGGAGAGATGGAGAAAACAAACACTGGAATCGTTAAGAGCAGATTGAGGGGCAAGGGTACGAATAATAATTTCAGGCATGTCTCTTAAAGAAAAAAGCAACAGAGCATTTCGAGAGGAAATAAGGAAGGAAAGGAGAAATTGAAGTTGCACAATAGGATTTCAGCAAGATGTCAGACGCAGAGAAAAAGTTTATTACACTGAGAACGGATGAAACTGTTTTTGCAAGACGAAGAACGAATTTAACCCAGTGCTGGACAGAAACCGACTGTACAGAGCATGTAAATCAAGTGGCAGTTGGTGCAGTTGCCTGTTATAAATGTGATTAAACCCAAGATTAATCACACTGGCAAGCATTCCAACATGTTACTCTGTCACTGACATATTAGTAAATGAATGTGTAAATAGCGACCAAGTTGTATGTAGACGGCCGAGTTGTAGTGTACTAGTTTTCTCAAACGGTTTATACCTGATTTCATCCAAACTTGGTGAAAGGGTTGAGGGTAAACTAAGGCTTTCACACACACACACACACACACACACACACACACACACACACACACACACACACACACACACACACACACACACACACACACACACACACACACACACACACACACACACACACACACACACACAAACACACACACACACACACACACACACACACACACACACACACACACACACACACAGGCACGCACGCACGCGCGCTGCATCAGAATCTAATGGATTGTCCTTAGAGGAAATGTATAATGTTTGCAGGTTATAACTTTGACCCCTTCAATCCAGACATGTATTTTATTGATATATTGTTCCCACCTCCAGACGGTTTTACTCATATTATTAAATACCCCTTGTGCTGAAGGGAAATGTGATAGCAATATGTATCCCTTCCTGTTCGATAACTCTTTCCTAAGCTGAAAGTCGACTGTAGGTTGCAAAAATACATCAACGGAGTGAAGCCGTTAAAGCTAAACTTGCTGCTGTTCCCACTTCCTTAGTGTGGTTACCTTTGGTCATCCTGTTTATCGAGACTTACTGCAGTACAATCCTATTAGTCCCTTCAGTCCAATGACATTTACTTTTATTTTATTCTTGTTAATGCCAGATCATTCTAATCAACTTTTGAGACCTCTTGTAGTGAAGGGGTAACTGTAGGTTGTATCTTATCCCTGCTGTTCGAAAAGTCTCATTAACTGAATTAAATTGTCTAGAGGTAACCAGAATAAAATGAGAGATACAGATCTAAAATAAAGTGGGAAATATGTTGCTAGTGTGAAGGGATTAAATTTTCTTAACCAATTAACTTATTTTTGCTTCTTTCCTCCCATCTTCTGACGATATTGTTTATCTAAGGATAGACCTGGAACTGGAGGAGTCATATGCAGTTTTCATTACCCTCAGTACAACAGTGGCATCCTCCTATGCTGAAAATAATTGGTTGATGGTAGCCTTAAGAATACGCATCACTGTTTTCAAGGGGTTGACATTTACAGTATAATGGCTCCTGTTTTAACTCATTCAACCGGGTGACTTACTTTCCATATTATTCTGACAACTTACAAAAGCGTGAATTCTGCTCAAGAGAGACTTTCCGAACCACAGGGGTTAGATTTAGCCTTCAGTAATGCTTTCAGTACGAAAGACTTTGGCTGACAGGGAAAAATGTCTGGAATTGCAGGAATAAAATCTAATAATACGCCACATGAATGAAGATATCTTAAAGGCATGATTATGTGTATATTGTACACTGATTTAGGGTTAATGTGACGGCTGCTCTAACTTTCTTACACACGGTCACCTTTCAGGGGTAAAAGTTTTGTTTTCCTTCGTACGCAAAAATATCCGTATGAAAAAGTCTATCTCGTTTCCTGTCAGTGGAGCCGAGAGTCATTAGTAGTGAAATGTAAAAGCGAAGCCCCCTTCCCTGTCCCCATTACCACCGAGGGGAAAACTGTGACCCAAGGGGAGAGGCGGAGAGACAGAAGGAAGAGTGGTGTGGGGAAAGCAGGGAGAGAAACAGGGTGAGAGGAAGAGAGTATAGAGACAGAGAGGTGGGTAGACTGAAGGGAAGGTGGTGAGGGGAGAGTAGGGAGAAGACAAACGGTGAAAGGAAGATAATGGTGAGAGGAAAGCGAGGGTGGTGAGAGAAGAGTAGGAAGAAGAGGAAACCGGGTGTTAGTAAGATATAGAAACAGAGATGGGGAAACGGAGGAAAGGGTGGTGAGCAGAGAAGGGGAAGGAGAAAAAGGGTGTGAGTAAAATATAGAAACAAGATGAAGCGCTTGAAAGGGTACAACAAGGAAGAGAGGTTGCTGGTTCTTTGAGAGCAGTGATAAGAAATAAGGAAGTGAGCGTGGAGGTAAAAAAGTCGCTGCATGACAGTACTGTGATACCAACTGTAACATATGGATGCAAAGCCTGGACCTTGTTGGAAGGACATTAGTCAAGAGTGAGAGCAGTAGAAATGAGTCATGAGAGGAGCATGTAGCGTTGCATGGAGAGGCAGACTGACAAATGTGGAAGAGAAGGAGCTTTGTGGTGTGGATGTGGACGTGATAAAATGCTGTAGAAGAATTTCACTGAGGTGGTTTGGCCATGTGGAGAGGATGGAGAGTGAAAAACTAACGACGAGAGTGTATGTGAGATAGGTGGAGGGGGGAGGAGTGGGAGAGGGAGACCGAGGATGAGATGGAGTATATGAGAGAGCTGGGGGTAGGGCAGCGAAATGGCAGAGGACAGGGCGACATGGAGGCTATTTGTTTGTGATCACCTCTTACTGGAGTAAGGCGTCTGTCTTTAGATAGATAGACAGGACAATACGACTTTATATTAACTGATCCAAGCCTCCATTGAATGCCAAGAGTCCCGAGAACAACACTCTTTGCCTGTTCGTGCCTAAGACCACCAGTCACGCTCCTATAATTGCATATTTACAAAACGACAGGCCGACTGTGGATAATCTCAACATTATTACCCTATATAGAAATCAAAAGTAATGAAAGTTGCTCTCAAAATATGTTTAAAAACAAGCGAAGTAATCTATTTGTAAAATCTGCGTGTAATATATATTTATGTGACCGACTCTGAGCATAGGCTTCACAGCCTGCTTTCAAGGCCCAGTGGTCCTCCTACGTACCGTACACCTCTACATGTCACCACTTCGGCGCTAACACCCACAGTCCATACTGAATACATGCTAGGGCTGTCTCATACAGGACTGGTGTATTGATATTAGCGGGGGTATTTTTACGACATGTCGGCAGGTCTTCTGGTAAATGAGTAAAGTCTGCTTTTACTGAATTCAAATCCTTAAACTGTTCCCTGTCCCCAGCGGGATTTGAACCCGGGTCCGTTAGGACTGCAGGCCATCTCTCTACCAACTGAGCTATGTATCAGCATTTTTATATCCACTGTCTGAATTATTTTTAAAATAAATATTCCGGGTTACTTTCTGTTTAATAATGCCAATACATCATTTCAGTAAGAGAAAAATGGTACAATTAATATTTACCGAGTATTAAATATGTCCATGGCGGCAGTCCCCAAACTTATGGCACGATTCAGACGGGATGGATAGGTTAACAGGGATATGGTGCCACGTCCTTTTGTTATGTATGAAAATTAATGAGTCTGGCGGCAGATTTGACACCACCCCCGAGGAGTGATTGACTTGGATGGTGTCGTACGAAATTGTGTAAAACTGTCTGAAATTGTGTGGCCACAATGTGAGAGTACAAAATGCGACATGAGTTTGATGATGTGAGATCAGAAAATCAGACCCCTGAGACTAGAGATTGCATGGTTAGACAAGATATAAGAGACTGAGATCAGAGACGAGATACGAGATTGTGACATCAGAATCGCGATACGAGATTGTGAGATTAGAGAGGAGAGATTGAATATCCAGACAGACAGACAGCATAACTGACTGACTAACAGACGAAAGACCAAAAAACGAAAGACTGAGAGACTGGAGGCGTTAGTATTAAATTACCTCTTCGCGCAAAGAAGCTGTTCGACGCTCAAGCCGGGGAGGTTCCTCGTTCATTGCGTTAAGTTCTTTAGGGGAAAAATTACTGGAACACGAAGAGGAGACATGACCCACGTCTTCAATAATATATTCGTATCATTTCTAGATTTTAATAAGACATGTATAATACTCTGTTTCACAAACAAATGTACAGCCAGTTCCTGTCCGACCTGTATTTGTGTTCGCAGGAAGGACGCAAAGAAGAGTGCAGAATCTATCCATGTCCCTTATCCTTACGAAAGCAATTAATACTTGCTACAGGGAAATTATCGTGAGTGAATCTGGCTATTGTCCATCCGTCATAACCGGACTAAGATTATCATCCTTTTTGCGGCAGATTTTCCATAGTCCAATGGCAAAATATGAAAATAATATGGCCGTATTTTGCAAGAGTTTAATTCGTGATTAACGTAATATGCAAGTGTTAATACCTTGTCCCATCACAACATTCAAGACGGAGAAGAAGCTGTTTTAATCCAAATGAATATAGACAACGCATAGCAACCCGCCCTGCACGAGTGCGAGCACGCCCGTGTGTGTGTGTGTGTGTGTGTGTGTGTGTGTGTGTGTGTGTGTGTGTGTGTGTGTGTGTGTGTGTGTGTGTGTGTGTGTGTGTGTGTGCGTGCGTGCGTGCGTGCGTGCGTGCGTGCGCGCGCACGCACGCACGCGCACGCACGCACGCACGCACACACACACACACACACACACACACACACACACACACACACACGGATATGTGCAGGTGCAGTATTGTGGGTATGAGGGCGGATTAGTGAGACGTGGTATGATCCTTCCAGTATTCTGTTAAGAGGCTTCACATAAGGGTTCCAGTCGATTATCCCATTATCTGTTCAATAACATCTGAGAGAGAGAGAGAGAGAGAGAGAGAGAAATGAAGTTATTGGCATCCACACTTGAAGGAGTGAAATATGATCGAGCTAGCAAGATTGCTAAGGATGTTATTTTAGCTATCAGTGCTGTCAGTTGGTCTGATGTGTCTATAGTAATTTCTGAGATAGCCCAGTCGTGGAGCTCGGTTTGGAGTTTTAGGGCCTTTTGATCAGCATTATGGTAGCGAATATTTAGGCAAGTCACTTAAGGTACATCTATTACTTTTCCAAATGTTTTTCACAGATGTGCTTGGGTCCTCTTTAGGTTTAGCAATTTCCGATATAACCTAGTTTCTTTGCTTAATTTGGAGCTTTTGACTTCCAGGTTTAAGGTGGCGAATTTTGAGAAAAACCGCTAAGGAACGCCTGTTGCTTTTCCGTAAGCTCTCCAACCAATGATTGTAAATCCAATGTAGGTTTAATAATTTCTGAGCTTTCGCAGTCTAGTTGATCGATTTAGGGCATTATTTTTTTTTTTTACTTTTTTATAGAATGTTATGGCAGATTTTGAGAAGTCACTGAAGTACCATCCACAACTTTTACATGAGCTTCCTAACGACATGCGTAGGTCAACTGCAGCTTTAATGTTATCCGAGATGACACAGTTTTGGTGCTCATTTTGAAGCATTTGGATTTTTTTCCAGCAATATGCCGGCAAGTAATGAGGAAAGTCCCTTTAGTAACCCGTTATTTTTTCAGAACTTTTCCAACGATGTACACAGAACCAGTGTAGTTTTAATGGCTTCTGAACTAAAACAGCTTTCGTACTGTGTCCGATGTACGTGAACACACTCAGATACACGTCCGATGATGTTCTCGCTAGCTGGCTTTGATCTCTTACTTGAACAATAAATATTATACTAGAGAACAGCTAGGGTTATTATATAACATAAACTAGGAAGCACTCAGAGCGCTGACCTCCTCCAATGCCATTGCCATTAAAAAGGATCCGGATCCGCATCCGGATCCGTGGATATAGAATCCGGAAACGGATCCGCCCCAAAATTTAACCAATTCTTTCTTGGTCCATGGTCCACCTTTCCACGAAATTTCACTTAAATTCATTTACAACTTTTGGAGATATTGTGCAGGATACACCAGATCTGGATCCAAATCCATCCCCAAATTTAATCATTTCTTCCTCAGCCCATGGCCGACCCTTAAACAGAATTTCATAATAATCCGTTCACAGCCTTTTCCGTAATCCCGGATCCGGATCCGTGGATATAGGATCCGGATCCGACCCTAAATTTATCCAATTCATATTTGGTCGGTGGCGCACCTTTCCGCAGAATTTAATTGAAATTCATGGAGAACTTTTGGAGATATTGTGCGCGATATTCCGGATCTGGATCCGGCACAAAATTTAATCATTTGTTCATTGGCCCATGGCCAACCCTTCCACAACATTTCATCAAAATCCGCTCATAATTTTTTGAGTAATCCTGCCAACAGACAGACAGACAGACACAGACAGACAGACAATCAAACGCCGGGTAAAACATAACCTCCCTGGCGGAGGTAATCACATGGCAAGAGACCCTGAGAATTCCCCAGTGACAATGATAAAACGCTCCAACATGTTCTTTATTCCTGCCATGGGAACTGTGATGTGAAAGTTAGATTTTTGTACACTCACATCTTCCAAAATGTAGAAAATGGGTCGTGAGTGCCGCTGAGAGGGGGAAATTATGGCGGGGCGGAAAATACCTATGAAAGAACAGAAAATGATGAATCACATTGGGAATATTTTCGCTGCTTCTTCTCTCTCTCTCTCTCTCTCTCTCTCTCTCTCTCTCTTCCCCATGTCAGGCAGTTAGCATGGAAAACGTTGTGACTGTGTGATCCATTAATATTATTTCACCACTACGCTCGCTCAGTTGTTGAACACACTATTGACTGACTGACGACTGACTGACTCGATGATAGACATGCTGACTGACTGACTCGATGATAAACATGCTGACTGACTGACTGGTTGGTCGGCTGGCATCTGACTGACATATCCGTCGACTAACCTAATTCACTAAACCCCTTAATGACTGACTGCCTGATTAATTTGCTTATTGGCTGACTAGGTGACTGATTTACTTATTGAATAACTGGCTGATTTACTTCCTGACTGACCTGCTGCTTCTTTGACTGATGGATTGACTAATTTGTTGATTGGCTGACTGACTAAATAATTGATTAGTTGCCTGACTTTCTGACTTACTATCACGGATTAACTTGTTATTTGACTTACTGACTTACTGACAGACTGAATTGTTGAATGACTGACTTGATGACGGACTTGCTGGCTAACTGGAAATTAAATGAATGACTTACTGACTGACAGGCCCACTGACTGACTGGCTGACCGATAGACCCTCTGACTTCCTGACTGACTGTGTGACTGAGCGAAAGAATTTTTGACTGGTGCACCGCCTATCTTGATGTCTGGTTGTATCGGTGGTTCAGTGGCAGAATTCTCGCTTGACTCCTTAAGGAATGTATAACTAAATATCGAAGTTACTTATTTACTGAATGATTCTCTGACTGACGCCGTTACTGACAGTGTTTGACAGTCTGACTAACGCGCTGACTGACCGGCTGACATATATGCTAGACTGACTAAATTACTTGTGTCTTAGGCACTGACACCAGCCTACTCCCGGCTCTTTGCTTGTCAGCATCATTGGCTGATTCGCTGACTGGAAAATTTTTGCAGGGACGCTGTGAACTACCATGGCTGACTGGCTGACAGAATGAAATTACTGAGTGTTTCATTGACTAAGCACCACCTTTATATTAACAACTGCTTACACACACACACACACACACACACACACACACACACACACACACACACACACACACACACACACACACACACACACACACACAGGTGTATAATTACCAAAAATTTTCGAGCATCAGCGCAAATTGGGTCATATCTAAGTTGACTCTACTCCTTTTTTTTTATCGCTAATAACATCGTTTATCTTTCTCTCATAAAGCATTTTCTGGGAGAGGGAGTGGAGGAGAAAAAAAATGGAGGAGAGAGGAAGAGGTGTGGAAAGAGAGGTGGAGAAAGACGAGGAGGAAAGAAAAAGAGGGAGAGGAAGAGAAAGATACTGGAAAGGTAGTACGTGATTGGAAGGGGGTGGGATTGGAATGATTTTGAGACTGGAAGAGAGATGGACCTGGCCAGGGCTATGCAGGGAGTTAAGAGACAGATATGGGTTGGATTAGAAACAGCCAATTTTTTTCGTAACTTTGCCATTTTATTTTTAATTTTCCTTTATCTTCTTTACTCTTATATTTTTCGTTTTTCTTTATTCTCTTTCCTCTTTTATTTCTTTTATCTTCTCTCCTCTTTCACTTTGTACTCCCATGGTTTCTTTTTTAGATTTTTTCCTTCATCAACTCTTCTTTCTTCATTTTAGATTTTTCCCTTCATCAGCTCTTTTTACTTCAGCTTCTCCTTCAGTTCTGTCATCTTTTGTCTATTTTTTCGCATGACTCATACTTCTTACATATATTCTCCCCTTCCCATCATCATATATCTTTTAGTAGACTATAGTGTTTTATACAGTATATTTATTATCAAATATTTCTTTCACCTCTTCCTCCTCCATTTCTCTTGTTTTCTATGTTTTATATTCTTCCTCATCCTGTCAGATTTACAAGTAAGATAAAGACACATAAGTATAACACATAATTCACTTCTTTTTCGCTCTTTTTCCTCTTCCTCCTCTTTCATCCTTTCCTTTCCTTTCCCCTCTGTTTTCTTTCTATTCCCTATTCTTTCCCTACGCCCATTTGCTGTTCCTCCTCCTCCTCCTCCTCCCCCTGCCCGTCCTCATTCTCCACTCCCTTGTCCTCCAATCACTTCTCCTCCACTTCCTCCTCCTCCCTCCCTTCTCCTCTTCCTCCTCATTCATCATTGAACACCCTATTGTTTTCTTCTCCTTTCCTGCAACTTTCTCTACTCCCCATTTCCTCTCTCTTTCCTCATTTCCCCCCTCTCTTCTCTTCTTTTATCTTTCGTGATCTCCACTCTTTCTCCCGTCTCTCTTCTCCCTGCTTTTTTGCAACATTCCCCTCCTTTTCTCTTCCTCTCCAAGTTATTCCGTCCCACTCTTCACCTTCCCTTTCTACCTCTTTCCTTCCTCACCCGTCCCCTTTCTCTTCCCCTACCCTCCCATTCTCTCTTCCCCCCTACCGCTCCCTTAAGTTTTCACCTCTTCAATTTTTTTCTCCAATCTTTCCTCCATTCTCTCGTTCTGGCTCTCCCTTTACCTCTCCCTTGTGTTGCCCCTTTCTGTCCCCCACACTGCCTCTTCTCTCCCCCACACTGCCTCTTCTCTCTCTTACACCTCCGTCTCCCTCATCTCCAGTTCCCTCATATTCCACCTCTCTCTTTCTCTCTCTCTCTCTGTCTCTCTCTCTCTTTCTGTCTTCACACACACACACACACACACACACACACACACACACACACACACACACACACACACACACACACACACACACACACACACACATATAATATGAAGTATATGACGCATCCTATCTGCTTCAGAGAGGTGGCGACTGAAGTCAAGGGAAAATAACCTCATTCATAATCATACTTTAATCTTGTAAAACTTATAACTTGTTTCAGCACAGACAGATCAGGGAAATCTAGATTTTCGGAATGTACTTTTAAGTTTTTGACCAAGCATTTTCCCCAGGCGCCTTATCGGATGGCAGACAAGTTTATATTGCCAGGTTCAGTAAGCTCTCTTGAAACACAGAGAGTTTATTCACAATGAAAATCTTCCCTTCATCTTCCTAAATGATGCAATGATGGTTTCGTCACAGCTGTTGGGTTTAGCAGTTATATTTAATCCATTTAGATAGATTACGTCATATTCTGAATGGTCATGCCTTCCCCAGACTATTATATTCTGATATACAGAGATTTCTTTTTTAAAGCAGCAAGGATAAGATATACTGTAGCCTTCATCAACCCTGCAAGTTTATATATATATATATATATATATATATATATATATATATATATATATATATATATATATATATATATATACCTAGGCTGCTTCCCCCAAGGAAAGGGAGGTAGCCGAGACAGGACGACACACTCCCCATTTACTCATCCATTCAAAGACATTCATTCGCATCTTAGCCCCAGAGGGGAGAACGGACAGATCCTCACCGCACCACACCCCACAAGGGTCAACTGCGCAATGCAATCAGTGACATCCGCAGCAGGGCCCTACAGCAGAACTGGTTTACCCCTGCCACATCATAACAGACCCATCCCCTAACCCTCACCATATCTGTCTAGCTGATATATATATATATATATATATATATATATATATATATATATATATATATATAACCAACATTGCTTAGGACAGTATGTAGAATAGCATGAAGTATAGAGTGGAAACCCTTTTATTCAACGTTCCGCCAAGCAAGTTCTTATTATTTTTTTTTTAAATGTAAGTAGAACCATTAGCATTCTTGTCGACTAGGAAGAAGCCATACTAGGTCTGTTACATTGTTCTATAAATCTTTTTATTGGTTGTCACTTGTGCTCCAGGCCTGGACTGTTTTATTCATTTGTTGCTACCATTGTGTGTTATGCCTGAGAGAGAGAGAGAGAGAGAGAGAGAGAGAGAGAGAGAGAGAGAGAGAGAAATTATATGTATATTTATAGTGTAATTGGTGGGAGCCACCACCATCCTCAGACTTAATGTAATGCAACCTTCAGGTGACTGCACTGAGTAACAAGCCAAATGGTTTCTTGTACTCCGAGATACCATTTTTCTTTACACGGTGAAAATCATATAATCAAATGGACGACTCGTGGTCTAGTGAGCTAAGGCGCTCCAAATGGTTGTCGTTCATAAGGGTTTACGTTCAAGAGATGGTCAGAATTTTTTGCGCACATAACACAACTCAAGACTGGTTGCTTTTGTTTTGTATATTTGCATTAAGTGCCCGAGCCCCGACCACTCACATTTGTGATGTGGTAATAGGGACTGAATGACAGATGATAGTTAGCATCGATATAATTTACATCGACAACAATCTTTATCAGATGATGTTAGGTTCAAATATGTAAAATAAATAGCTGGGGGAGTGGTGTTACGAAGTATCCTTAAGAACAAGTAAACGGCCTGCTGAGAAATAGTGCAGGAAATGGGCAGGAAATATTTCACGACGAAACAACTATACAAATATTTTCAAGAAAAAGTGGCAATCTATGGAAAGATGCCTTACAAAGCCATGAGTACCAGCTGCTTGAAGAAACTATACTCCATTTCACCGAGTCTGGCACCATCAGTGATGTCCTCAACACCTGTAGCTTTGGGAAAGGTCCTCAGTACTGGATATACCTTTTTGCACTGCCTTTTATATTGGTTCTGAAAATAATAAATAGAGGTTCACTTGGTGCAGACGATTTACATCGACACTACAGGCGTGGAGGAGATCGCTGATGGTGCCAAACTTGGTGAAATGGCATATAGTTGATAATTTCCAAAGTGCTTATAAAAAAGAAAAGAAAATTAAGATCCAGGCGATATCAGAAATTTCCCTCTTCTCCTCCCCCTCCTTATCGTTTTCCTTCTCCTCCTCCTCATCATCATCGTCATCATCATCATCATCATCGTGGTGGTGGTTGTGGTGGTGGTGATAATTATGATGAAGGTGATTGTGATAGTGTTACGGCTTGACTGATTGATTAATGATGAACCACCACCACTACCACCACCACCACCACCACCACCATCATCAATAACAACAACAACCAAACACGAGTCATCACCAATCACCACTGTATCCTTACTTCTGAAAATTACAAATAGGATGGGTGCAATGTAGAAATATGAAAGAAAAAAAGAAAACAGGTAACATTACCAAGATCAAAAATGAAAGCGAAAATGAAAGTAAAAAGACACGGAAGGAAAGAGAAAGTATAACAAGACACAGGAAACAAGTTTTTAAACCAAATCCAGGAGTGAAAAATGGTAAAAAGATGAAAATGTAAACAAAAAAGAAAGAAGTAGACAATTTAACTAAGCAGGAGAGAAAGAAGAGATAATTAAAAAATATATTGAAGTACCAGTATCGGCAGCGATAATAGAAGAAAAAATGGCACTGAAAACGGCGGATGATTGTAAGGAAAGAATGAAGGGAACGTCAAAAATTTCCTCTTCATTTCTCTTCAGTCGGGACGCAGGTCGTCCTTGACACCCATAATTACCCTTTATTTCAGGATTATGTGAGGCACTAATAGGATCAATAGACTTTCTTTCTCTCTCTCTCTCTCTCTCTCTCTCTCTCTCTCTCTCTCACACACACACACACACACACACACACACACACACACACACACACACACACACACACACACACACACACACACACACACACTGCAATATCGTCGTGTTTGTTTTTCATGCTGGTAGAGAAGAAGACGTGATTGCATGAGAGAGTAACGATTGAATAACAGAGGCAAAAATTAGCAAGAATGTTGGCAGTCTACAGTTCCCTACGACAGTGACCTTCAACACTACCATTACCTGTTTTCTCTTGACCCTCTTACTATGGTGATTACATATCTGTTTTTTTCTGCAAACCCAAGACTACATTTTACAGTCTTATGGCCACAGTCTTGGCCAAACAACAGAAGCCATCACCATCACTCAGTATCCTTGGTGTTTCCTTTTCCCGAGATTTATCATGTAAAGCCTTTTGCAATATCCTCTTCCCAGCGACTGGATGTGTTGAACCGATTCCGTACTTTCCTTAACCCTGTACAGTAGTTGATTTAGTACAGAGGCATATTTACCCAGTGAGGAGTACAGGTCACGTGTGTGGAAAAGGGGGGGAAGGTTGAAGAGGGACCGAATACCAGTACAACACTTCTAAATGGGGTGCTCTCTCTCTCTCTCTCTCTCTCTCTCTGAACAATTATCCAGGATTTTTTATATTTTTTATCTATCCAAGTGACTCCAAACACAGTCCTTTCAATTCCTTTATAAACACTCTTGAGATTACGTTCCCAGATTTATGTCTGACTCACACACACACACACACACACACACACACACACACACACACACACACACACACACACACACAATGAAGGGCAGGAAGGAGTGCCGCTTTAGCAAATCCCCCTGGCTGGTCATAGCTGCATGGGTGTAGGCGTGGCAGGAATGCTCTCAGCCGCGTGGAATCTGCCTCTTTTGCCTGTCCTTGAGCGGCCCCAGGAGGGAATGTGAGGCAGACACGTCGGGATGAGGAGCTTGTGTGCCACAGTGCCAGTATGACCATTGTTTGTGACCTGTTGTCAAGGATGTATTCTTGCACGTGTGTGGATGTGTTCATATAATCTTTATCTGTATTTGTCTATCTATATCTCTCTATCTTTATCTATATCTGTATCTATCTATCTATCTATCTAATATATATATATATATATATATATATATATATATATATATATATATATATATTGTTACGGAACAGATAAAGATAATGAACACTGTAAGTGAGAATACGAAGAGTCACTACTGTCCCGTAAAGTTCCAGGTTCAAAACAAAAGAGTTAGGTAAAATTACAAGTTAAAGTTTAATACTTAAACTAACAACAAAACATTCAGGACTCATAAGCATAATGTAATGGCAAATAAACAGGTTAAATATATGGTTAACTGCAATAGCCTCTATTAACACGAAATTAGCAAGAGTAAATTTATCTAAGTCAGCCCTGATGAAATGAGATACCAGATAATACTCAGTGAATGCCAGATAAATAATTACAGATACAAACTATTATCAAAAATGACTGACATAAAGATCCATACATGAATTACAAAAACTTCACTAAGCCTACAAATTAAACTTATGCTATACAGTACAAGAAAAAATGCAACAACAGTTATACTCAAATTACACACAGCTGCTAGATGGTTGGAGACTTCTTGAGCACTCACAATAATAATATCTGTACAGGGGAGGACAGAGATGTGAACAAAATGAGGAGCAGATCTAAGTGGCAATGATGCAGAGACTGAGCTCATTATATAGGGGCCAGGAGAGCTTGATACAACTTGTAATGAGGACGCGCAAATGAAGCCATGGGGACAAAGAGATGACAATCCCGCAAAGTATAACAGAGATGTCGACTTACTCTACTATAACGGTAGAAGGGGGGACTGAGGCAGAACACGCTCGTGATCAAACATGCAGCATACTGTGCGTTAAAATTACACAAAGGATGATGAAATCATAGGCTATGTAACACCTCCCCACAAAGAAAAAGAAATTTACAAAGGAAATTTCTTATTACTCTAAAACAATCTGTCTAAAGTCTAGATAAGCAATCTGCAATAACATTCTCTTTCCCCTTGACATGTTGTATGTCTAATGAATACTCCTGAAGAAGTAGACTCCATCTTGTCAATCTCTGATTTTTATCTTTAAACTTACTAAGGAATTTCAGTGGGTTATGATCGGTATAAATGACTATGGGGTCAAAACCAGAACACAAATAAAATGAAAAATGCTGTAAACCCAAAATCAAGGCCAAAAGCTCTTTCTCAATAGTTGAGTAGCTCTTTTGAGGTGGAGTGAACTTCTTACTGTAATAAGATACAGGATGTTCAATACCCTGATCATCCTCTTGCAGCAAAACAGCCCCAGCTCCTGTATCACTTGCATCAACAGCCATCTTAAAAGGCTTAGCAAAATTTGGAGTAGCGAGCACTGGCTGACTTAATAGAATAGCTTTAAGTTTGTTGAAAGAGGATTCACAGTTATCGGTCCAGACAAATTCAACTCCCTTTTTCAGTAGGTCTGTAAGTGGTGATACAAGAATAGAAAAGTTAAGAACAAATCTCCTGTAATAACCTACCATTCCCAAAAATCTTTGTAGCTCTTTCCTACTTTTAGGTCTGGGAAGATCACTTATAACCTGAACCTTAGCTCCTGGTGGTGCAACATGTCCATCACCAATTACATACCCAAGGTACTGAACTTTAGCTTGACCAAACTCACACTTTGATAAATTAGCTACAAGATTAGCATGAACTAAACGGTCAAGAAATTTACTGACATGGCATAGGTGATCTTTCCAGTTGTCACTGAAGATTAATACATCATCAATATAAACAACACACCCTGCCAAACCCTCTGTTACAACATTCATGAGCTTCTGAAATGTGGCTGGTGCATTCTTCATACCATACGGCATTACAGAACATGCAAAAGCCTTTCCTAGTGTTACAAAACATGAGATCTCCCTAGCACGTTCAGTCATAGGTACTTGCCAGTATCCCTTTAACAAATCAAACTTACTTATGTACCTAGCCTTTCCGATCTTGTCTATGCAATCTTCCACACGAGGGAGAGGGTAAGTGTCTGTTTTAGTTATCTGATTAACACGTCTGTAGTCAATGCAAAGCCGCTGTGACCCACCTGGCTTAGGGACCAGAGTGACAGGAGAACTCCACTCGTTCTGACAGGGCTCAATCATCTTGTGGTCCAACAGGTAGCCAAGCTCCTTCTGGATGAGAGGAACTTTCACTGGGTTCACACGGTAAGGAGGCAATTTAATTGGCTTTGCGTCTCCAACATCGACATCATGCATCAACACAGTGGTTCTTCCTGGAGTAGCACGGAACACTTGCGGGTACTCCTGCAGTAATGCCGAAAACTCCTGCCTTTCCTTGAGAGGTAGATGAGAAAGCTTAGTCTGGAGATCATTCATGATATCAGGATTCTTCCCCAAACTATCACTCAGGCTCATACTGCATGGGAGAGCTTCACTTGTAGACTCGGGTGGAACAGCTACAGTGCAGACTGGATTATTTTCATCCCGCTTGTGATATAACTTTAGCATGTTGATGTGACATAGTTGCTTGCTCTTTCTACGATCTGGTGTGGCGATGACATAGCTGACATCACTGAGTTTCTTCTCCACGAAATAAGGGCCACTAAACTTGGCTTGAAGAGGTTGCCCATGAACTGGTAGCAGAATCAAAACCTGATCTCCTGGCTGAAAGTGGCGTAACCTGGACTTCTTGTCATACCAAGTCTTCATCTTCTCCTGAGCAGCTCCTAAATTCTCTCTC
Organism: Coenobita brevimanus; assembly: GCF_032717465.1. Lineage (NCBI taxonomy): Eukaryota > Metazoa > Arthropoda > Malacostraca > Decapoda > Coenobitidae > Coenobita > Coenobita brevimanus. The sequence goes on from NC_137033.1 coordinate 43,589,295, forward strand.
GCCAGCTGTAAAGCAGTGGACAGCCGTTCTTTGAACTTCATCACATACTCCAGCAGGTTGACGTCATCTTCCTCCGACAGCCAGCATTCCTTGAGTAGCTTAAGGGGTCCTCTTACTTCATGGCCAAACAGTAGTTCAAAAGGTGAGAAGCCCAGTGATTCATTTGGAGATTCTCTTGCAGCAAACACAACGAATGGAAGACCTTTATCCCAGTCTTTCTGATGTTCCAAACAGTATTTCTTGAGCATCGATTTGAGTGTTTGATGATATCTCTCCAACGCTCCTTGGGTCTGGGGATGGTAAGCTGAAGACGTGATCTGGGTGATGCCCAACTCTTTCAGAGACTGTTTGAAAACGTTTGACATGAAATTACTTCCCCGGTCTGACTGTACCTCCTTGGGCAGACCAAACTTTGTGAAGAACCCTAGCATTTCCTTAACCACGTTCTTTGCTGAGATATTTCTAAGTGGAATGGCTTCAGGATAACGAGTAGCCATATCAATCATGGTCAACACATAAGAAAATCCTGAAGAAGTCTTAGGAAGAGGGCCCACAATATCCACCAACACACGGGTGAAAGGCGCCTCAAAAGGAGGAATGGGAACTAGAGGTGCAACCTTTTCGGTCTGATTACACTTCCCCACAACTTGACAGGTGTGACAAGACTTACAATACCAGGAAACATCCCTGAAGATACCTGGCCAGTAGAAGTGTTTCAAAATGCGTGCCACAGTCTTCCTCACTCCAAGGTGTCCTGCCAAACTGGAATCATGAGCCACTCTAATGATATCCTGCCTACAAACACGAGGGATGACAACTTGATGTACAACCTCCCATTCACAGTCGGCTGATGCTGTTGGGGGTCTCCACTTCCTCATAAGTACTCCTGACTTTACATAATAACAAGTAGAAGCACCAGCTGACTCTTCCTCACTGCAAGCAGAGTTAGCTAGACCTTTCAACTCAGGGTCAGCAACCTGCAACTCAACCAACTCTTGACGAGACAAATTATCAACACTACGGGGTACTGCCTCATCTGGTGAGTGGTCCAAATTAGCAAGAAAAGTGTCAGCTAGGATAACATCATCATCATCCTCTAAATCACCAGTAACTTTAGACTTAGCCCTAGTGACAGCACATGCAGGGAACACATCAGGGACATCACAATCCTGGGACACAGCCGCTGGCTCGCTAGACAACTGAGGAGCTGGACACACTTGACTTCCACCAATATCATTTCCAAGTAAGAAAGTTACACCTGACATTGGGAGTGTCTCAACCAACCCAACCATAACGGAACCATTAACAAAACCAGACTCTAAATTCACTCTGCACAGAGGGACAGAGAAGTAATTATTCCCTACACCTTGTAAGATTACAGTTTCGTCAGAGGAATTAACATTAGAGCCTAGAACACTGGTCAGCATAAGGGATTGGCAAGCACCTGTATCACGATATATTTGAACTGATTTCCTGTCATTACTGTCCAGAGGACTGACAAAACCATCAGACAGGAAATTAGCACATGAACTCTTGAGAGTGTCACCCACGTTACTGCTCAAAAGAGGAGCTCCATCATGAGAATTTAAGTTACCCCTCAAAGCAGGTTCAGTTAACTCAGTTAAAGAATTCTGGGAACTCTCAAGAGTGGACACTAGACCAATTGACTGAATATTTAAAGACTCCTTTTTGTTCACATCACGCTGTCTCCTGAAACATTTCTCCGTAGTATGACCAAGCTTACTACAATAAGTACATTTACTTTTTCTGAAATCTAGAGGTGAAGCTGGTATTTACTTCCTGAGAAACATCATCCTTATTCTCTTTCCTGTTACCTGTACTCTGAGTAGAGGCAACGTACTTACTCTCAGCTTTCCCTTTTTCTCTGGAATATCTCTTGTGAGTGAGAACATACTCATCAGCTAAAACTGCAGCATCAGACAAATTATCTATTCTTTTCTCATCAAGATATAGGCTTACATCTTTATAAATACACCTTTTGAAATCCTCCAGCAAAATCATCTGCTTAAATTTGTCAAAATCAGAATCCACATTCTTAGAATTTAACCACTGCTCTAACAGATCTTCTTTGATTTTTGCATACTCAACATGGGATTGCTTATCTTGCTTATAAGTTGTCCTAAATTTTACTCTATAAGCTTCAGGAACAAGCTCATAGGCCTTAAGAATCAAGCTCTTAACTACATCATCATTATCAGACTGATCCTGAGGCAAAGATGCATAAGTTACTTGAGCTTTACCGGTGAGAACAGTTTGAAGGAGTACTGGCCAATACTCCTTAGGCCAATTAAAACCTGTAGCTACCCTCTCAAACAACTGAAAATACTTAGTTAAATCAGATTCATTAAAAGGAGGGACAAGTTTAACATTTTTAGCCACATCAAAATCATCAGAGCTAGATGATCCAGTTCCACCTTGTTTCATGCGATACTCATGGTCTGCCTGAATCCTAGCAAGTTCAACTTGTGCGTGAAACTCAGCCTCCTTAACATCAGCCTCCTTAGCACGTGTTTGAAATTCAGCTTCCTTCACACGAGCCTCCTGCAGGGCTAGCTGTAACTTAGCTAATTCAATCTGCGTTTGCTCATTTGGAGGAGTTACATTAAACAAGCTTTTATTAATCATGCCAACAATTTGATCTTTAGAATGATGAGAGTGAACTGCAATTCCCAATTGTTGAGCAACAAGCTTAAGTTCATTCTTTGTTCTGTTTTCTATATCACACACTGTTTGCACATTTGACAAAAAATCTTTGGCTTCATCAAGTGTAGAAATAGTAGCCATCATGAATATATCACAGTCACAAAATATCAAACAATATCCTTATGATAATATCCTGAATATCCTGATATGAGGTCGCCAAATTTATGTTACGGAACAGAGAAAGATAATGTACACTTTAAGTGAGAATACGAAGAGTCACTACTGTCCCGTAAAGTTCCAGGTTCAAAACAAAAGAGTTAGGTAAAATTACAAGTTAAAGTTTAATGCTTAAACTAACAACAAAACATTCAGGACTCATAAGCATAATGTAATGGCAAATAAACAGGTTAAATATATGGTTAACTGCAATAGCCTCTATTAACACGAAATTAGCAAGAGTAAATTTATCTAAGTCAGCCCTGATGAAATGAGATACCAGATAATACTCAGTGAATGCCAGATAAATAATTACAGATACAAACTATTATCAAAAATGACTGACATAAAGATCCATACATGAATTACAAAAACTTCACTAAGCCTACAAATTAAACTTATGCTATACAGTACAAGAAAAAATGCAACAACAGTTATACTCAAAGTACACACAGCTGCTAGATGGTTGGAGACTTCTTGAGCACTCACAATAATAATATCTGTACAGGGGAGGACAGAGATGTGAACAAAATGAGGAGCAGATCTAAGTGGCAATGATGCAGAGACTGAGCTCATTATATAGGGGCCAGGAGAGCTTGATACAACTTGTAATGAGGACGCGCAAATGAAGCCATGGGGACAAAGAGATGACAATCCCGCAAAGTATAACAGAGATGTCGACTTACTCTAATATAACGGTAGAAGGGGGGGACTGAGGCAGAACACGCTCGTGATCAAACATGCAGCATACTGTGCGTTAAAATTACACAAAGGATGATGAAATCATAGGCTATGTAACAATATAAATATATATATATATATATATATATATATATATATATATATATATATATATATATATATATGTATATATATATATTATATATATATCTGTGCTGTTTACTTATCCCCTAATTCTACTGACTATCAAAAATTCTTCAACTATCTTACTTCTACGATGGAACACATTCTGTCCATTTCTCCTTTCTCTGAAATCTCCATTCTTGGAGATTTCAATGTTCACCACCACCTTTGGCTCTCCTCTCCTTTCACGGATCCACCTGGTGAACAAGCCTACATCTTTTCTATCCTTAATGACCTAGAGCAGCTTGTACAGCACCCTACCCGTATCCCTGACCGCCTTGGAGAGAGCTCCAACATACTTGACCTCTTCCTCACAACTAATCCTTCTGCTTACTCTGTTAATCTTTTCTCTCCGTTGGGCTCCTCCGATCACAACCTTATTACCTTAACCTGTCCTATCACTCCGGTACGGCCTGTGGACCCTCCAGGGAAACGTCGTCTGTGGCATTTGGAGCCGCGAACTGGGAGGCCCTCAGGCAGTACTTCTTTGATTTTCCCTGGAATGATTATTGCTTCCATGGCCGTGAGCCATCTGAGTGTGCCTTGCGCATTACGGAGGTTATTCTCTCGGGCATGGAAGCATACATTCCTTTCTCATATCCTTTGACTAACGCAAGAAAGCCTTGGTTTAATCACGCTTGTTCTAATGCTGTCCGCAACAAGGAGAGGGCCTACAAAAGGTACCGGAGCCAACCCACCCCTGAATCACATCATCTTTACGTTTCTGCCCGGAATCGTGCTAAGTCTGTTCTTCGCTCTACTAAAAATAATTTCATCCATACTAAATGCTCTCAACTCTCCAACTCGAATTCTTCCCGCTCCTTCTGGCACCTTGCCAAAAATCTTTCTAACAACTTTACCTCATCATCCTTCCCTCCTCTTTTCTACTCTGATGGTTCTGTAGCTATTTCTTCTACTGATAAAGCAGATCTCTTCTCACAGACTTTCTCCTCAAATTCCACCTTAGACGATTCCGGTGCTGTTCCTCCATCACTTCTCCCCTCTGACTTCCTCATGGCTGACATTAAAATTTCTTCAGTTGATGTATTTTCTGCCATCACTGGCCTCAGTACTAACAAGGCATATGGGCCTGATGGGGTCCCTCCTGTTGTTCTCAAAAACTGTGCTTCTGTGCTTACACCCTGCCTAGGCAAACTCTTTCGCCTTTGTCTGTCAACTTGTACCTTTCCTTCTTGCTGGAAGTTTGCTCTCATTCAGCCAGTCCCAAAGAAGGGTGACCACTCCCAACCCTCCAACTATCGTCCAATTGCTTTAACGTCTTGTATTTCAAAAGTTTTCGAGTCAATTCTTAATAGAAAAATTTTAAGGCATCTTTCCTATCACAACCTACTTTCCGATCGTCAGTATGGGTTCCGTCAGGGACGCTCCACTGGCGATCTTCTCACCTACCTTTCAGACTCCTGGTCATCCTCCTTTCGGGACTTCGGCGAAAGCTTTGCCATTGCACTTGACATCTCAAAGGCTTTCGATCGAGTCTGGCATAAATCTTTAATTTCCAAACTGCCCTCCTACGGTTTCTATCCTTCTATCTGTGCCTTCATCGCTAGCTTCCTTTCTGGTCGTTCTATAGCCGCTGTTGTAGACGGCCATCGTTCTTCTCCTAGATCTATCAACAGTGGTGTTCCTCAGGGCTCTGTCCTGTCACCAACTCTCTTCCTTTTATTCATCAATGATCTTCTAAGCTGTACATCTAACCCTATCCACTCATACGCTGATGACTCCACCCTTCACCTTTCCATTCGGTTCCCGCAACGCCCATCTCAACAGTTACTTCAAGAAACAAGGGATGAGGCTATGGCACACCTAATGTCTGACTTGGCTCGTATCTCTGACTGGGGTTAAAATAATATGGTTGTCTTTAATGCATCTAAGACTCAGTTCTTACACCTATCAACCCGACAAAATCTTCCACAGGTATACCCATTAATGTTTAATAATATTCGGCTTAATCCTGCATCATCCTTGAACATGCTTGGGGTTTCATTTACTCGGGACTTATCTTGGAAAGATCATATTACATCTCTTGTAAAATCTGCTTCCAAAAGATTGGGTGTGCTAAGCCTACTCCGCTCTTTCTTTACCCCTGCACAATTGTTGTCTCTATACAGGGGTTTTATCCGCCCCTGTGTGGAGTACAACTCTCATGTGTGGGGAGGCTCCCCACACACAGCTCTTCTCAATAGGGTGGAGTCAAAGGCTTTTCGTCTCATTAACTCTCCTCCTCTTACTGACTCCCTTCAACCTCTGTCTCTTCGCCGCACTGTTGCATCTTTATCTCTTTTCTATCGCTACTTTAATGGTCACTGCTCCTCTGAACTGTCTGCTTGCATTCCTCCACCTCTACGACGTGCGCGTAGCACCCGTCTGGCAGCAAACTCTCATCCCTTTTCTGTCCAACTCTCTAACGCAAGAGTTAACCGTTACTCCCAGTCTTTCATTTATGCAACAGGTCAGCTCTGGAACTGTCTCCCTCTATCTGTATTTCCTGCTGCCTATGATCTCCAGTCTTTCAAACGCAGTGTGTCCAGGCATCTCAAAATGATCGGATCTTGAATTTGGCTCTCTATTGTATTTTGTTTTTCTCTTGGAGGGAACTGTTACTGTGGGCTCATGGCCTTTGGTTCCTTCTTCCTCGCATAAAAAAAAATATATATATATATATATATATATGTATATACATATATAGATAGATAGATAGATAGATAGATAGATACACACACACACACACACACACACACACACACACACATATATATATATATATATATATATATACTGTGTGTGTGGGGGGGGGGGTAGAGGGCTGGGATGGAAGCATATGAGACCTACAGTATTCTGTGATGCTCGTCGTTAATATTGCGTCGGTCATTTCCCAGCAGCAAAAACACCAGACTGGTGCTTGCCAGTGCCCTCATTAAGCTACACTCACAACGCTCGCTGTACTTGGGTTTTGCTCTCGTCATCAGTATCGCTGCAATGACTTTTTTTTTTTTCTCTGTACGGGAACTGATTATATCATTATACGTTTTTTCTTCTGAGTTTCCTTCTACTGTATACTGTAGACTCATTTCACCTTAGCTGCTTCACTACGGTGGCTTTTACTTTTACTTTCGACAGACAATTTTCTAGAGATTATTCCCGGCTTCTTGTAGCTCAAAATGTTAACTCGTACAGACAGTGGACGCCTTAGCAGTTATGCGTCTGGCGTTTCTCGAATATATATATATATATATATAATATTGTACACCTTTGTTGACAAGGGTAGCAGAGTAATAATCATTTCGCAAACAAACGTCTTTCCTGATGAGTAATATTGTCATGCAGTAGTAAGTATAAAAATACAAAATGTCACCGAATCCACGGGTGTGATCTTAAATTTCCACCACTGGAGGTAAAACTTAAAAAATACACTTTTTCCCTAGGCTGTTTCAATTTTCCATTCGCTGCTAGAGTAGCAAATGCTGCTCTGTTCCTAGTAGTATGCTTGGCAAGCTCCCATCCCCCTCTTCGCCCCCCCTTTTTTTTTTCCCTCACACAAACATGTTTTTTCCACCAGGCTGCCATTTGGCAGTGCCAGCAGGCCTGACAGTCTTTACATTTCCGGCAAAATGTTTCTATGGTATGTCTCTGTCATTTCCCAGAATTTCAGCGTCATTACCTGTACCGGTATCTTTCAGATTTCTATTTATCCTTCCCAGCTTAATCTTTAAAATTTACTGGTGTTAATCTGTCAGTATCAGAATTCTCTCTCTCTCTCTCTCTCTCACTTTGAGTCTTCCGCATTTTTTTTTTTTTTCTTAGGGGGGCACATATATGGGATGGATGGTCGTTGTTTTAAACATTTCTATGGATTTCTGTATCTTTTCCACTTTTTCATTTCTTATATTTTTTGTATTTGAATTTTCTAGGATTTTCACTTTTTGTTTCATACTATGCAGGAGTTTGTGTGATTTGCGATATAAATATGGATAGATAGATAGATAGATAGATAAAGATAGGTAAAGAGACAATGGGAGAAATATTTTCCAGGTGCTCCTCTGCTGCAGGGTGCTTTAGAAAATGTTAACATTTACATAGGGTTAGCGTATTTTTTTAATGAACAAGAAAATTACAATACACCAGATTATGATAATAAATCCACATTCATAGTTTCAATGTGCCAAGCAGTCTCCTTCAATGAATCAACCATTTCTTCTTTGTTCCAGTCCCGTTCCAATTCCAGTGAGCTACAAAGAAAAGAACATTATTAAAGTACTTTCCATATACAGTAAGTGTTATCACTTATCAAGCACTTAGTAACTGGTATGTCATTCAGGTCAGATGGTCATTACGATTCATCTCTACTATTACATTTCCAAGAATGTCTCTCTCCTTTCCGCGTATAACGCCTCCCCATTTTCCCCCATGTCGTCCCACGGCAACGCAAACACGACTACTCCGCACACGATTATACAGGAACTATACGTAAGCAAACTGAAGTTGCACTTGCCTTCCTTGACTCCCAGTGCTAGAGAGAGAGAGAGAGAGAGAGAGAGAGAGAGAGAGAGAGAGAGAGAGAGAGAGGTGGTCGGGTGTTAAGGTATGAGTGGAGTGCGTGAGAATGAACGCCTTAGGGTTAAGGAAGGGGCTGGAGAGGAAAGTGGTACGACTGTGTAGAGGGTGTATTTGTAGGTGGGTGTGAGTGTGAGTGTGAGTGCTGGGGAGTTCGGGGAAAGGGAGGAGGTGTGGAAGTCACTCTGATGTGGATGCAAGTGGATGTGAATGTGTGGTTTAAGGCTGAGGGAAGGATTAGGTGTGTTGGTTAATGAAGGAATTGGTGGTCAAGTGTGAAAAAGAGTGTGCGAGTGTCAGGGTTGAGGGAGGGCGACGTGTGGGAGTTGGTGTGATTTGTGTTAGTGAGTGTGGGTAAGGGTTGAAGGGAGATTTAACTGAAGATTATAATGGTTGGCTGTGGGGATGAGTATATATGCGTGAGAGGTGAGGAACAAGGAAGAGGAATGTGTGTTGGTGAGGTGGAGGGAAAGGGGATGCTTTGGTCTGGGCGTGAGTGGTTGCATGTGGACTGGGCTTAAGGGAAAGTTTAGATGCATCGGTTACTTGAGGAGACTATTAAGAGTAGTAGAAGGCTGTGAGTGTGTGTGTGTGTGGGGGGGGGGGATTTTGATTGTGTGATAGTAGATGTGAGAGCCTGAGAATTAGGGGGAAGGGGAGGAAAGGAAGTTTGGCTGAACGTGTGTGAGTGGATGCGAATGCGTGAGGAATGAAGAAGGGAGAGAAATGTGGGGACTATGTTTTGATGGAGTAGGTGTCGGTGAGGATCCATGGTAGGTCGGTGCCAGTGTTTTTGACGTGTGATCTCTGTCTCATGTCTAAGTTTTAAACCCAACCCGTGGGTGCTGGCAGTGTGTCCTTTCATATGCTTGTATATGTTTGCACCCTGTCTGATAATGCCGACGAGTATACAAAATCTAATACTCGTGCACACAAATGTAGCCTTTGCAACACGCTTTTGACATACATCACTGTCAGTACAGACAGCACTCTCCCATTCTTACATAGGTTGAAGAAGAGGAAGAAAAGTGTGAGGCTTGTTCTGGTTGTGTGTGTGTGTGTGTGTGTGTGTGTGTGTGTGTGTGTGTGTGTGTGTGTGTGTGAGGGGGGAATGTAACTACCCGTAAATTTAAATAGCGTGGCATCAAATAATACACTGAGGTTACGCTGTTTCTGTAAGGGAGCTTATTCTTTTGAATCAGCTTAACATAATCCAAAGCTGAGTTGACTGTGTGGAAAATTCTGATAAATTATATGCGTGAGGTTGTTGCACTTCGCTCTGAAGCAATGTAAAGGGATGAAGACACCAAAAAAACGATTTACTCCAGTTCCACGGAATTTTAAGAGGGTAGACAATGTTTCCTATTTTATTTACATTTGCATCTGCTATAACGCGTGCAGGCAAAAATTCGTTCAAAAATTGCTTTTAACTGCACTATATTCCCTGCCTCCAGTGGGATCTGTTTTGCGTGATGGTAATGCCGGTGTCGTGTTTCCCCACAGTAACTCACGATGCTGTGCGCATTACCAAAATTAATTTTTGATCTGGCTAATTTTGTGCTTTTTAGTTTTCTGCTTGTATTCTCCCATAATGTGGAATTTTTGTAGAGCGTAGAGTACGTTGGTTTCCTCCGTGCCCGTCCATATATCAGACGAATATATACATTTCGTCTGAATCTGTAACATCAATATTACGTCCACTGCAAGACAGGACCTACTTCTCGGGTTATGGATAGATATTAGTCCTTCCCCAGACTCGTAAAATTTTAATAGGAAAGCCGTGTATGCAGGAAGTAAGGTTGTTGTTGTTGTTGTTACTGTTGATGCTTTTTTGTGAGTCTGTACGGTCAAAGAAACAGTTGCATTCCTTGAAACGTCTGAGGAAAACTTACAACTGGTAAAACACAGTATTGGTGCGTGTTTCAAATAATTCGTTCTTCCGCTGTGTATTCGTTAAGCCTTGGTAAGATTCTTGTGTGGCTGTCTATACACGTTATCAGGAGAGCCAGCAGGGTGTGAATATATTGTGTCCACGTTCGTGAAAGGACATAACTGCCAGCATCGCCTTTTAATGTCCGACACGCCTAGGGTTCAGACATTAGATTCGTGGAACACACATCGTGAGATGAATACGCTAATCATCGAACCACTGAGATCCATATTCGGATAAGAGACAACCGTGCATTAAAGCACAGGGATTCGAATCCAAAGGGTGGCTGATTTTTTTTTTTTTCCTCTTCCACGAAAACGTTAGGAAGGACGCCCGGAAGTCTCCTATGTTCTTGGCTATGGAAGCTTAGCGTCAGGCCCTCGTACACCAAGGGCCGGTGCTGGTGAGGATGCCTTCACGTGGTGGCACCAAAAAGATCAGGCTCCTTTGCTGACTGGTTCTACAAACGGCCCTCTGGTTCCCTTCTGTTCCTTGAAAGGAGGATGGTAAACTGCAGGAGAGGAGCAGCTTTGCCTGTAGTCCGATGGGTTCACATTCAGATTAACCTGGGGCTGCAACTACTACTACTACTACTACTACTACTACTGCTACTACTACTACTGCTACTACTACTACTGCTACTACTACTACTGCTACTACTACTACTGCTACTACTACTACTACTACTACTACTACTACACCTTGGACCGTCTTGTGTCTGTGAGTTAATATGAGCCTGGTTGTTTATCGTTTTAACTAAATACTTGAAAATATATTTAGATTTACCTCTCCGGCCCTGAGACACTTTTTCGTTTTGTGTTGTTACCTCCGGATGATTTTGTCAAGCTTTCGAGAGATCATTTGCAGTGACAGGATTAGAAATAGTCTCGGTTAACCTCTTCTTTACCTGATTTCTCTCTCCAAGCTGAGTAATGCCATTGTTGATAGTAGCAATAAGGTAAAAAGTATGTCATCCAATTGAAGGAAAGAACATAGAACTTCACTGATGTGTAAATTATCCCAGTTCCTCCCCCACTGGGTGTAAAACTCATGTGTTTGTCTGTAACGTGCTACTTAGTTCAAAATATAGGTATTAAGAAATTATTTTCTATTCTTCCAGCATTATCTATTTTTACTACCTCACAGCTCCAAGCTGTAACATCGTATAGTACATAGAGTGGTTGGAAGAACAAGAGGGAGTCCAAGTGAGAAGGTGAAAAGGAACATGAAAGGATATGTAAGAAAGGGTAGTGTGTGGTGGAAAGTGGAGTGTTACTTAGAAAGGAAAGAAATGAGTGAAGGTCTCTTTGTCCATTCAGTACAGTTGGTAATCCAGAAATGGATCCAATAGCCTAGCCTGGAGGTAGCAGAGAAAAAAAAAAAATAGAAGACCTCCTGATACTAACGATCATATTATGTCAAGTACATTAATATTGTCGCCTTTAGAGTATTCCTTACAGGTTTTGCTGTTTGCCTCTACAATACAATGACTTTTCTTTTTTAAATCAGGCAACTATATAATTATTAAACTCTAGTAGTGGTGTGTTCAAGGAAGGCCACATCTAACTTCTTTAGAGTGGCAGTAGCAAGACATATAGATTATTCGTTATCACAGTGGTAGGGTCACATTTTCCATAAGCATTCGTCAATATCCATGTCAGAGGACTTTAATAATGCAAAGAGCAATGCAATTACGTGTAAAGTACACAATATCCACCACGCCCAGGGTGTACAGTATCCGTGAAGCTGTGTAGCGTGATATAATGACGCCTCCGTGTGCTGATAGATATATGTGTGTGTGTGTGTGTGTGTGTGTGTGTGTGTGTGTGTGTGTGTGTGTGTGTGTGTGATTACATGTTGCGTCTACATGTTAATGATTACACACGTTTCCTATTAACATACAATCATGGAGCGAGTCAAACTGAGATTAATCAGTCACTACACTTGGCCTTACTTGAAGCCGTACCCTAATTAGCACTGGCGGTTTCGTTCCATTTCTACTTTCGTGATTTATAATTCATAATAAACTCTAATACTCTTGTATATAGTATACATATAGTTTTTCTTCTCCATCGGTGTCTCTTTGTCAGGACTTTAAAATATCATAATACAATACATAATAGCTGTTAGCATACATATGTAATCTAGAGGTTAAGTTAGTCAGAGCTAGGGCTAGGGGAAGTGACGTTCACACATTCTCTCAGAAGGAATGCCACAGACAGCACAACATGACGCCTGATAGGAAAGTCCCCAGATTCGAGAAAATTCTACTCAACCGTGCAGTACACGTGACACAATTTCTCCTATACGAGAGAGAAGGAAGCAGCAGGCAGAAGGAGACAGGAGAGAGAGCGAGAAGGAGACAAGAGAGAAAGCGAGAAGGGGATCTAGACTCTAGAAAGAAGCACGGTGGGGAAAGAGGCAGGCTCGCAAAGTCAGTAAGCATAAAACGCATTCACCCCAATACGCTCTTGTGAGACATACTCAGTATAAATTTTGAGATACCCCTTTTGAAGAAATAAACTACAAACAAACCCCAGTACTAATCTTTATCTTTCTTCTGTTATCTACTACAAGTAAACTACGCTTATCTCCTACAAATCAACTCACTGTTAACTACAGCTCGGCTACGACTACGATATAATCAGCTACAATTTTGGTATCTTTTATTTCTGGATCCTAAAATCTCTGGTCACCAAAACTTATGTTACCTCAGCTGGATGCTTCATATTCTCATTTTCATCATTATTAAGGCGCTGTCCTATCATTAATATAACGGTTTGGGATTAATGAGAATAAAAGAAACAAATGCCCTCAGGCTTTAGGGGCAAGATTAATGGAAATGAAAGAGGAATAAATTAAATAATAGTGTTCATAATTATTCACTAATGAAGAAGTGCTAAGAAGTTACTTATGTCAAACAGAACACACCGCCACAGTATCAGGTAACTTATCACTTCAAATTGAGGATGTATTTTTCCATTTTATTCTTGACAACGCCACATGATTTGATTCTGCGTAGGAGACTTTTCGAACTGGGGAGTTAGATGCAGCCTTCATTAACCCCTTCACTACAACACTCATTTCACTCTAACGTGGCCTTGATTTTCATCCTTTTTGTAACTTCATTTGACAGAGCTCAGTGGCAGGTAAGACAATACTACGGCTCTGCATGCTTTCCATTGCACTTGTTTGTCATTAGCACCATTTTCTAGTATAAATCATTTGTTACAACTCAACATTCAAGATGGAGGGAAAGGTAATTCAAGGCCAAGTTAGTGTAAAAAGAGTATAGACTTGCTTCTCAGGGGTGATTAAAATCATCTGGTTCTAGCAAGAATGAAACATTAATCACGTTTTAGATTTGAAGGGGTTAAATGAACACCATGGCGCCAGAGGGATTCGAATCCAGGTGAAGTGGACGGAAGGGGTTGGTGGAAATCCAGATAAAGGGAGAAAGACTATTTGTTTAGGTCGCTTGAATAGTCTAAGGTCCATTAAGTTAGAGTGGAGAATGTTGAGAGAGGCATTTATTCTACGGTAATCATACAGAGGCTGATGATGGTGATGATGATGATGATGATGATGATGATGATGTGGTCTAAGGAGATGGAAATTTGAAAACCCTGTCTTCAAACAATAGCCAAACAGATATGCCTGTAAGTAACACCATTCCTCGTTTGCATTGTAATAAAACAAAAATTAAACAACTAATTTTGTATAACAAATCATCATCAACATCATCATCATCATCATCACCATCATCATCATCATCACCGTCTCAACCTCTTCTCTCACACATTAAGGTGGGGTGAGAAACAACAGACAACGCAGAGAAAATTCATAAACAAAGAGAACAGGGAGCGCCAGGTGGGAGTGTAATATATTCCCGTGATCTCCTAGCCTCATCGTCGCAACTCCTTAGCTCGTTGTGGTGTTAACGAGTCCATTTGGCTCGGTTGTTGAAGAGATGATGAGGTGGAGGAAGAAGCTTGGTGGGAGAGGGGTGGGGAGGAAAATGAGAGGGAGAGTATGTGAGAAGGAGCAGGCAGATGTCGTGCATGGGAAACGAATGAAGAATGAATTGCTTGAAATGGAAAAATCTGTGGACGAAATGTGGAGTAGATACAAGAATTGAATGGGAAATGGAATGGGAAGAAAAAAAAAAGGTGGAAGGGAGAGAATATGAGAAAAGCAGGATGAAAATTACTTAGAGTAAAAGAAATATGAACCAGATAACAAAGAAGTAAGAAAGAGAGATGAAGACGAGGGAGGAAGAAAGTGGATGGAGTGTGTGTCAAAAAGAACAAATGAACAGACTGGTAAGGAATGGAGGAAAAATTTGCAGAAAACGAGCAATGACTGAAAGAAATAAAGGAAGAATGACACGAACGAAAACCATTAAACGAGGGGAAAAAGGTGAAAGGGAGGGATCATTAGGAGGAACAGGCAGGTGTCTGGTATAAGGAACGGAATAAATTGAGAATGACTTGGAAGAAACGGGGAAATGGAAGGAAGGAAGTATATAAGACATGAGAAGGCTGAAAGAATAAAACAAAGTGGAAGGAAGAAACTGGGAGGGAGAAAATGAAAGGAAATGCAGATTTGGATGAAAGAATAAAACAAGATTGAAGGAAGAAAGTGGGAGGGAGAAAATGAAAGGAAATGCAGATTTCTGGTATAGTCAAAGGCAGGAAGAGTTGACTGAAAGAAACTGATCAGAAAAGTGGAAGGAAATATAGAAGGGATGGCAAGTTTGAAGACGACAGGACGTTTCCTACTTCGCAAGGATGATATCCAGGGACTTGGGTGGCCGAGCCAGAATGAGATTTTACCTCTGTCCGTTGGTGTGTTGGCGATCTGCATGCCACAGCTATGACCTGGTTTTGGCGATTGAGGTGTCAAATGATTCCCCTCCAGCTGACGGTGTGACCTCGGGGTCGACACGCGCAGGTCAAACCCAAGATCACAGTCCCCCCCATCCCTCAACCCCCCCCCCCAGAAGTTTTGTGCTATAACAGTAAACTTCTTTGCTTAAGAGAATTATAGCCATAAAATTAGTATCACTGGAAAGGATGCCCAAAATCCAGTAATTTATGCCTTAATCACAATATTAATAGAACCCACTGGAAATTAGCTAAGTACAAAATACTTGAATATGACCTGGAGTCACTACTTCAATTGGTAGTGTGGAAAAGCGACAGGAAGTGCAGTTTAATCCTTTAGATGCTAAAGGACTAACTTGCAGCTAAGTGCCTCGTGGTGAAAGATGACGTAATCTAACAGAAGCGCCGCAAAACCTGAGATCATCACATAGCAAAGAATCTGATGCACACGGTAAGGATCGTACAAGAGTTCCTCGTCCGGACTCTGGCATGGCAATAAGCAGTTAGCATCCTGCCGTCAGTAGTGGATATCCTTCTTAAACAGAGCCAACTTGCTGATGGTCGCAAAGATATAAAAAAAAAAAAGACGACTTCGTAGTCAAGGAGTTAATCCCTGCAGCCCGAGGATGTCCCTTTATTTCACTCCTGAGACCCCACACACCTTTTATGCAACTCAGAAAATTGATTGGGATGCAAACAATCACCACTTGCCGCACCAAATCCAGAACATCTCTATATTTTCCTATCAGCAACATTTTTTTTTTTTTTTTAATTCTTAGTATCTCTAGATGATTTTATTCCATTTAATGAAATCTTTTTCGTATGGAAGGATTTGACATAGCCTTCATTCATCCTTTAATAACGAAAGGATTTTCCTAAGCTGAATAAAATCGTATAAAGATAGCCAGATAGCCAGGAAAAATGTCGAAATCGTTACAGTCCCGAATATACAGTATATATTTTTACTTTCTGTTACCAGACGATTTTTACTTGGTTTACAAGAGCCCGCTAGTAATAAAAGAATAATGCAGCCTATACCTAATCCTTACAGTTCGAAGTCTCTCTCCCAAGCTGAATAGAATATTTTTTAATGATATTAAGACTGACCCGAAAAATAATCTTTTGACTGAAGGAGCTACCAGGGCAAAAAACACTGAAGTTACCGTTGTGTTCAGACCCAGACTACTTTTACCGATTTAACCCCTTCAGCCCGAGGACATTCTTTTCATATAATTCTTCCTTTTGCCCAACGATTATTTTCAGTCTAGGATGGACTTTTCGGGACAGCGGGTCCACCGTCAGAGTTTTGTTCAGGTGAGGGTAATTTTTGCAGCCAAAGGGTCGCACTGAGGCACTGAGGTAATTATTAGATAAATTTATTCAGCTTAGAAGATATCGTAGTGGTTAAAGAGACGAATTAAGCATTATAATAGATTCACCTTCTGATATTTTATTCGACTGACAGAAAAATTATCCCTATTTATATTTAAGTTGGCCAAGAATTTCGTCCTTTTCCTGCTAATTTCATGTAGCCGAGTGGCAAAAACAATACAAAAATGTGGTTCTTCATCCTTTCCATTATACTTCTTTGTGACTACCATCATATTCTGGTGTTAATCTGTTGTTACAACTTGGCATTCAAGATGGACAAATGGCAATTTTAGAAGTTAGAGTAAAACGGGTACAGTAGCTAATGAGTTTTGAGAGAAGTCACAGCAGCCAAAAGTTTAACAGATTTAGGCCATATCAGCAAAGGGATGCATAAAAACTCAAATAACGGTGGACTTCACACACACACACACACACACACACACACACACACACACACACACACACACACACACACGCAGAAAATGAAGCTGGGAAATGAGGGTGTCAAAAATTACCAGCATTTTCTAGGTTATAAAAGGACGGAAGGCAGGGCAGGGGTCATGTTATTTCTCCACCCAACTAATTTTCACGCCTTGAGGTCTACCGTTTTTCCTAAGCGATCAGACAGACACGTGTGATCCTATTTCAGGATTGCGAACATTTCCCTCACTATACGCGAATATTTAACGTCTCTCTCTCTCTCTCTCTCTCTCTCTCTCTCTCTCTCACTGTTCCCACCTACTAACGTTATCGTTTTCCTCAAGTCGCCAGAAACACCTTGGCCCTTTCTTAAGACTCCATAATTTTTCAATATTCCGAATATATCCCACACAGTCAAAGAAATGTTATCCCTTCAACACTAATTCCAGAACCTGGTCTGCCTCCACCAGCTTGCTTCTCCCTCCCCCCGTCCTGTTCTCTCATGACTTTCTCGTCCTTTTCACATACACCTCAAGCCCATGTCAGGATTCTGAACTCTTCTCTCTGCACCAAAGAAGATTTACCTCACACATTCAACACCACACACACACACACACACACACACACACACACACACACACACACACACACACACACAAAAGCAAACTTCCTTCCACCCCCACGATTCGCTTCACAAGTTCTGTATTGGCCAAAGCCCCTGAATCTGCCCTCTGTAAGGCGGGTCATGCATGGAAGGATGGTGGCGGTGATGGTGGGGAAGGGAGGGATGGTAGGAGGCTATCAGAGGAGATGGAGGAGGATAATAGAGAAGAGGAGGAGGAGCAGGAGGAGGAGACCGTTCATAAAGAAAGGTAGGAGGGTGAAAGAGGGGAAAAGGAAGCTATCTATCTATATACCTAGGCTGCTTCCCCCAAGGAAAGGGAGGTAGCCGAGACAGGACGACACACTCTCCATTTACTCATCCATTTAAACACATTCATTCACATCTTAGCCCCAAAGGGGAGAACGGACAGATCCTCACCGCACCACACCGCACAAGGGTCAACTGCGCAATGCAATCAGGAAGCAGAGGGAGAAATTCTAGAAAGGAGAGAAAAGAGTAATAAGGGATGAAGGAAAGAGGAAGAAGGCTGGAGGAGGAAGGAAAGGAGTGGGATGAGGGGAAGGATATAGGAAAGGAAATAGATATTAGGGAGGAGAAGGAGGAGGAGGAGGAATCGGTTACTAAAGAAGAGGGAAAGGGAGGAGGAGGACGAGGAGGTCAAGAAATGAGAGGAGGAAATTGTAGGAAGAGAAGAGTAATAAGCAGAGTATAAACAAGGGGGAAGGATGGGAGAAAGTGAAAAAGAAAATTGAGAAATAATATAGAAGAGGAAGGAGAAGGACGTAGATACATGATAAGAGGGGGGAGATGAAGAGTGCATAGAGAGGATAGGAAGATCCTGTTCGAGAGGAGAAAAAGGAAAAAGAAATGGAAAGGATAGAACGGGATAAAATGAAAGGAGGAGAAGGAGGGGGGAAGGAGTGGGGGGGGGGATAGACGGTGGGTTGAGGGAGAGGAGGAGGAGGAGGAGAAAGACCACAATACGAAAGAGGAAGAAGAAGGTGAGTGTAAAAAGGGGAGGAGAGAAAATATACATGTGAAACAAAGAAGGACGAGAAGAAAATGTGGAAAATAATGAGAGAACTTGTAGAATGGACTGGAGGCGAACAAGCAGAGGAGGAAGGAGAAGAGAGAGGAGGAAGATGTATATGAAAAAATAAATGAAGTGGAGAAAGTGTAGGAGGAGAAGAGAGAGGAGGAAGATGTATATGAAAAAATAAATGACGTGGAGAAAGTGTAGGAAGGAGAGGATGCAGATATAAAGCAAGCGGTAAAGAGCTAGGGAAGTAAGAGTAGAAAATGTAGACAGGAGAGGCGGAGTAAGACATGGTGATACTGGGAGAGGGATGGACAGGGAAAGAAGAGGGGGAAAGCTGCGTAACTGACAAGGAAAGTTCCCAACAAACATTCACCCAGGCAACGACGTGCAACCATCGATTTACAAATTCTGGCCCCTATTTCAGTTCTAAATGCGAACAAACTGTGGTAAAGAGACACCTGCTGCAGCAATTTCCAGGCTGAGAAAACAGTACTCGACTATGGTATTCAGGTATGAGAATGCTTGAAGGATGAGTGTATCTATATTGTACAGGGTGCTCTGATTGTAGTTCTTTATACTCTTGTTTCTTATTTTTTCTGAATCTTGTATGATATACTGTTTGTGTATCGTATTGTAGCAGTTGGCTTCTACATGTCTGGTAATAGCGAACATCTCTATTATACACGATCAGGCCATGCTTTATATATCATTAACTGTAACTGATTCGTTGGTTGGCTCGAGCGTACTATTTTCAGTCACTGGAAAAATGAACCGTCCTCGGCCCGAACCAGTGCTAATTGAATGGGTAATGATGCAAGAGGCATTTGAGAACAGGACAAAAAAAATTGCTGTGGGAAAAAATATCGACGCACTTTCTAATCGAACAGTGTTATGAAACTTGCATAATGTTCTGAAACTTAATTTTACATTGAATTTCGAAAGTCAGTGCTAATTGTTCCGCTGTTTATCGTAATAAAGAGGATTGATATTAATGGCCGCAACTGTGCATGATGGAGCGACAGTGTTGGAAGATAGTTTGTATATACCAACAAGGGAACATCGAAAAGGTGTAAACATGTAAGAACAGATATAAGGACAAGGACCTACTACTGCACTCACTCAAATCGTTCAAATGCCAGTCAGTAGCTAGGATCGAACCCACGTTTTGCTGATGAGCAGACAATTTCGTTAAGCACCCAACCAGTGACTATATACAGCCCAACCACCAAAGTCTTCGTGGTCAGATCTTACCCATCCCATGCATCACCATTACCACCATCCCAACCCCATTCCCATTACCATAAGTGGGGTGGACCAGGGCACAGGAAACGGGTCACATCCAGGCCAGTATTCTTGTAAGTTAAGGAAACTCCGTAGCACTTCTTCCTTACCGGTACAGTTTTTAATACAGCTTTTATTGTCAATTTGTGTGTTAGTTATGATCAGTATGGAGGTATCTGAATATTTTAAATGACTCAGGATAGTAGAGACTGATAAGCAAAATGATTCGCTTGGGAAGAGGTGTTAGGAAGCTTCCTTACCGGTGATAATACCGATCCCAGTCACTCATCGTTCAAACCTAACCCATGTACTGTACAGCTTGTCCCATTAATTTATCGATGATTTTTTTTTTCTTTTTTTTTTAGCATATTTCACGTTGCTGAATGGTGCTATCAGACGGTATTACAGCTGTGCATCCTTTTCATAGCACTTCTTCATGATTTGCATCTTATCCTGGTGTCGGTCTTGTTTCACAGCTTAGCATTCGAGATGAAAAGATGACAATTTTAAAACAAAGTAGGCAAGGTATAGATAAAGGATAATGATACGAAGACAACAGTAGCAGTGTTGATAACGATAACCACGTCGACGATAATGACACCCATCAAGTCCCGCAAACTATACTACTATCTATCTATCTATATACCTAGGCTGCTTCCCCCAAGGAAAGGGAGGTAGCCGAGACAGGACGACACACTCCCCATTTACTCATCCATTCAAACAAATCCATTCGCATCTTAGCCCCAAAGGGGAGAACGGACAGATCCTCACTGCACCATACCGCACAAGGGTCAACTGCGCAATGCAATCAGTGATATATGCAGTATATATCACCAAAGCCAAATCATATCCTTTGCTTCCTTCTTCCTTACATAAAAAAAAAAAATAAATAAATGCCCTGCCACGTGCCGTACCCTTACCTGTACCTGAAGTCAGCTGGAAAAGTTGGGGCGATCAGAAGTCAGGATAAGGATCTGCAATTAATATAATTACTGAGAGGCGCAGTGACTGGGGTGGGGCGACCTCTGGGGGTATGAAAGATCTGTGAGTAGACTTGTACCCAATTATAGAGCCCAGGGACCCGGTGCGCTTCGAGAGACACGGTTGGCTATATTTACAAGCTACACACCACAGCAAGACAGCCTGGGATATTGGGGAAATGGGAGATATTTTGGTCTACGAAGGAGACTGGGAAACTAAGAAACGTGTTTTTTTTTTTTTTTTTTATAAACTGCCGGGAAAAGAATGAATTCAGTAAGAGTTCTGCCCTTTTAAGATATCTGAGAAATTACAAAGGAAAGTGATATAGAACAAATCCGTATTTTGAAAGTAAAACGCCACATTAAGATACCCAAAGAAAGTCGGGAAATGAGAGAAAAGCTGGGTAATTTTTATAACGTAGAGGGAAAAAAAGTTAATGATTTTGTCTCCCTTGCAAAAACTATTTGAGAAGTTAAAGGGAAAGGGATATGGCACACTTCCATACTCTGAAGCAACACGCCTCAGCCAGAACATTGGAGGAATGGGAGATATTAATTGTTACTCCGCAAAGAAGACTGGGACTCTAAGTAATATGTGTTTGGTTAAGGGACCCGATACACAGCAAGAAACTAGACCGACTTCTGTTTACAAGTAATAAGCCACAGCAAGACACCCTGGGAAACTGGAGACAGGGGATAGATATCGTGCTTTGTAAAAGAGGGTGGTGTGTCGTAGGAGAAGGCGTCGTTACTGAGTAGGGGCAGAAACATCTGAAGGTCCTTTTCATCAAGAAAACTCCTCCTGAGGTGCGATGCGGAAAGATAGATTGATAGACAGATGGACAGGTACTGGCACAGATTTGGGGGGATGTGGGAAGCATAACCCCCCTCCCTTCTTATTTGTGCAGACTAATGAGTGCCTATGAAAAATGAAGTGTTATTTGCCAAAATGTATGCAAGACATATATTATATAAATGTTACCATAGCATCATTTCAACGAGAAGCGCGAGTTACTTATAAATTCTGAGAAGTTCGGCAATGAGTTAAACATGAATTGAAACTTGTGGAATTCCGCTAGGAACCATGTCCCCATATTTCAGAGTGCTGGATCCGGCCCTTACATAGATGGAGAGGTAGATAGATAGATGATAGGTAGAAAATTATATACGGAATATAATGAGTATCCCATCGCCTGAAGATTAGGAAACTGAAGAACAGCAGTATTATGCACAGCTAACCTGTGGTTGGGGTGGTGGGGAGATGATAATGAATGCACTGAGTGTTTTGTATATGAATTTCCTCCAGAGTTATAAACAAACGGTTCAAGACTTTCTGAACATGAGATATAAGACTGCTTGTTTATTCCATTCTCTTTTACTCATATATTGTAGCTGCCAAACACTCCACAGCCAAACATGGAGGTTCCTGGATTCGGAAACAAGTGGAGTAAAAGAATATGATCACCTCAGAAAAAAGCAGAAATGGACATGGATGGGTAAAGTTATTTGTAAATACAGACAACAGAATGATAACTTGCATACAAGAGTGGCGAAAGAGAGAGAGAGAGAGAGAGAGAGAGAGAGAGAGAGAGAGTATCGCCTTCAGCCCAAGAACATCATTACTATTTTATTCTTGTCATCTCCGGACGACTGAATTCAGCTTCGGGGGGAGGAACTTTTGGAACTGGAGGGGCTAGACACAGACCCCAGTAACCCACCATCTCCCATGACTTTGGTAAAATCGTCTTGGGCAGCAAGAACTGAATAATAGGTAGGTCCTCGGGCTGAAGGGATAAAGATGGATAAAGCTACCAACCAATGGGTACGAGCTGAGAGGCTTTTAATGTGCAGACTTGGATTGATGATGATGATGATGATGATGATAAGGAGGAGGAGGAGGAGGAGGAGGAGGAGGACGATGACAACGGCGACGACTACGGTTGTGATGATGATAACGACGATGGTGATGGTGGGGATGATTCTGGAATCTAGAAATACAGTACATGAACCTCTGGCTTCTGTGTATGCCTTTAGCGGGCGCAGCTTTAGCGTGGCTCTCTTGCCTTAGGCTTCCTCCTCATACTTTAAAATACCTGCATTCAAGGCATTATCATCTCTTTTTCACTGTGCTTCCTCCCCCGCTCTGATTATCTTTACCTCCGCCAGCGAAAACTGGAAGAGGTTTTGTATTCACCTCTGTTTGTCTGTTTGTCCGTAGGATATCTCAAAAAGTTATTTGATGGACTTCAGTGAAGATATATATACACATATATATACAACATTCTGAATTATCCTAGTGCAACCCGGAAATACATAATGAAGTAACGAGTGGGATATGCTCCTAAGTTTATTTGTTAATCTCAATCCGGGTGTTCGATATTTCCGGCTTTAAGAATCATGAATTACAGAATGACCTAATAGGATTCTGTCTGACGGCGGAGGACAGAGTAACTCTGAGCGATGTGCTGTGATCACCCCTTCCAGGTAAGGCGTCTGACTACAGTACAGGTGCACAGACAGATAGAAGCCAATAATTTTAGTGACGAGACAAGAAACATTTTCTTCTGTCTCACTCTCAAATTTTTTTTCCTCCACCTAAGCTTAGTGAAAAATATGAAGATAGCAAAAACGAAAGAAAAGCATTCGAGAGCTGAATATTAAGAGTTCGCCAAAATCTGCTGTTGGCCAAGTCAAGGATTTTGACCATATCTTGATACCCTGAAGGTTTTATGTTGATAGCTGTACTCTCTAGCCGTTGATGAGATATCATGGTGCTGAAGGCGGGCGATAAAAACTAGTTGACCTTTGGCAGCCATTTTGGTGACCTTGTTCTTGACCCCGAGTGCCCATTTTCGAACTCGTCCAAGATTTTGACCACATCTTGTTACCCTGAATGTTATTATGTTGATAGTTGAAGCCGTTCATGAGATAAAATGGTGCTAAAGAGGGTAATATAAACTATTTGACCTTTGGCAGCCATTTTGGCCACTTTGACCTTGACCGCGAGTGCTCATTTTCGAACTAATCCAAGATTTTGGCCATATCTTGATACTCTGAAGGTTTCATGTTGATAGCTCAAGCCGTTCGTGAGATATAATGGGAACACACACACACACACACACACACACACACACACACACACACACACACACACAGAAGCAGGCAAAAACATTATTGCTCAGCCTTGCTAAAAGGCGGTCGATGATAAGCTTTAAAATCCGTCAAAGGACTGAAGGGGTGATGTGTCTTAAACTGACGGGGTTCAGAGTGATGGGATGGACGACAAGACTTCTGTGGATAACCGTACACAACAGGACCCATATTTGTAGGGCATCCTAACCAGCTTGTTGAATTAACGTTTCTTATCATACTTAACCTCTTCAGTTTGGTGACTTATTCTTGCCTTCAGTCCTGTTATCTACTGACAATTATACTCAGTTTAATAATGACTTTTTCGGACTCTGGAGGCAAATACAGCCTTTATTTACCCCCAAAGAAACAAAGGTATCTCCAGTGCTGAACAAAAGGGTGTGGCAGTAACGAGAATATTAACGTATTGGATTAGGTGTCATCGGTTAACAATTATCGTATACCTTTGCGTGTCTTGTATTTTGTCACTTTAATATTCAACTTGATTTTAATGTCAAAGGTTTGTAACTGTATGAGTGAAGGACAGTTATGGACAAAACTCTGCACACTTTTCCGCGGGATTTGATTTACACTTACAGCAGGGCATGTCCATTACTTTCCTACCCGACGCACAACGTCAAACAGAAACATATATAGGCCTACATATTATTCCCCTAAGAATATAAGCCTGCAAAGGAAGATAAGAATTATAGAAGAAATATTATAGGGAAGTTTTGTCCTCAACTGTACGAACACGGAATTTTATATACCGTACCAGTATTACTTAACCACATCTGGTCAGTGACGTATTTATTGTTGCTTTACTTATGTACTCATTAATTCACTTAAGTAGTTTTACTTACAGACAGTTTTACTCCACAAAGGAGAGTTCCCTGACAGCAAAGGCTGTATCTAACAGCTCCAGTTCGAAAAGTCCTCCCTAAACTCAATAATATATCAGGAGAAAGCGAGAATTAAAGAAAAAGTACGATATCTGACCAAGTGGGTTAAACTTAAGGACGTTCTTAAATGAGGTCTGAAATCCAGTACTCACCCCAGCCGCCATACTCTTCACATCGCATTGACCTTACCTGTAAATAAAAACAAAAGCCATCAGTAAGCAAAGTATGAGGTTAAATATAATTAAAGCAAACTATACTGAAAAGAGTTAAATATACATAAAAGAAAGTATGAGAAGAATAAAGTATCAGGTAAGAACAAGCAATATATAAGGTATAAGTAAAGCAAATGAAAAGTGTTGTGAAATATGCATAAGACAGTATAAGTAAGGTGAGATATTGGGTAAAGACAAACAAAATAAGGTATAAGTTCGTACGTAAAACAGAAAGAGAAGGGTGAGTAAAATATACATATAAGACAGCAGAAGTAAATCAGGTCTCTGACAAAAATACGCTTAGCGTCCTGAGTAGAATATTCTTTTTCCTTCCTCTCACCGCGCGATTTTATTCAGCATATGAGAGACATGGTTGTGAAAGGGTTAAATGTAAATCTTTCTCTCTCTCTCTCTCTCTCTCTCTCTTTCCGTTCCATCACATACTCTTCCGTTTTTCCCTCTTTCTTTACCTTCCTCTCTTCCTCCAATCTTCATTACTTAACCCTGCCCTCCTCCCCACCTGCTGTAACTCTGTCATCCTCTCCACACCCACTAATCAGAGCCATTTCTTTCCTTCCAGCCATCGCCTCACATCTCGCCTTACCTTCTCCTCCCTTATCTTATTACCTCTCCTCACACCCTTTTTGTGACATACTTCTTGCTTCTTATCACTCGTTTCTCCCTCTCTCCTTCTCCTCCTCCTCATTACATAATCTTCCCTTCCGTTCACCCTTCTCTCCTCTTTCTTCTTCCTCTCTCCCCTCCCTCTCTCCGGCACACACCCATCCCTCTCATTCACTCATTCCTCCCTTCTTTTCTTACCCTCTCCTCCCTCTCCTTTCTCCATTACACAGCCTTCCCTTCCTGCCTCCCTGCTGTATCTTTGTCGTCCTCTCCCGACCCTAAGCCAAAGCCACCTCTTTCCTTCCAGCCATCGCCTCCCTTCCACCCGGTAAACTTTAGTCGGATTCCTCTGACCTGCTGACTAAACCCACTGCTCTTTCTAAGTCACCTTTTCTGACGTTTTCCGTTGGTATTAACACTCTCAGGTTGTTATGACTCGTTCACAGCAGAATCCATTTATCTGATGTTAACTGGAATGGAATAATAGAGTTGTCCCCTCCCGGAGAGGGTTATTTATATTTTATTCTTATTACTTCCAGTTTCATTCAGCACAGAAAACCCTTCGTTGTAGTGAAACGATTAAAGAGGCTGTATCTGACCCCTCTAATATTATATAATCCAGTCTAATCTAATCAGATCGTCTAATGAAAACGTCTTGGGGTAGCTAGAGTGAAGTACAGAAATCGTCTTCGGGCTGAATGGGTTTGTTCATTTTTAACAAAACAATTGTATTGTAGGTAGTCCTCGTTGCATGTCGGCATTTTTTTTTATGTTCTTTGTTATTAAGTCAACACTGACCTAAAAAAAATATTGTTAACCCATTCGCTCCAAGAACGTCATTCTTATTAATTCCAACCATTTCCCGACGATTTTATGTTGCTTGTGGTTAGAATGATAGAAGTGCAGAAGTGATATATAGATTTAATGAACCCCTCTGGTGCTGGAGAGTCTTCCCAATTTTAATAAAATTGTCTGGTTCTGGTCTGATTCAGACGAATAAATTTTCATTCTTCCAAAGGGATTACAGTTCGAATATGTCCTTTGCTACTAATTTGCATGCTGGAAAGGGACGCTGTCATGTGGTGGCACTAATTTATCTTGGCTAATTCATTGTCCGCTCATAGAAACATCTCTCAACACACTCCCTACCGCCCGAAAGGAGGATGGTTGGCTACAGGAGAAGGGCAACATCAACTGTAACCCATTGGGTTCAAGTTTCAGATGAACATGTGACTACAACTACTGCTTCCTCTACTGATTTGTCCGTTTCTCCCAGTTTATATTACCAGTGATATGGAAAAACTTTAAATGTTGAAGAACACATCTCTAGCGTATTACTGAGGAGAATGCATATATTGTTAAAACCATGAATACTGATCCAGCCCATACCCAGAAATGGCGAGACGAACAATAATATTCGAAAGCTAGTTTGGCAATCTTCGTAACCCAACGAACGATTCAGAAACTGTTACGTAGATTTTCATAATTGATAGCCTAAAAAGTAGAGCGATACGGAGTCTGCATCTGTATATGCTTGGCTAATCTCCCTACTAGCCATTTCCGGTCAGTCACAAACCCTCTTGAATTCATCTTCTGGCCAGCTCGGTTAAAATCTCTTCGTTACTTCTCTCCATTCAACCTACCCTCTTTATCGCCAACTAACATCTCTTTCTCGTTTTTACCCCTTCATGTTTATCAACATCCTCATTCTCCTTGTTTTTCGTCTTCTTTCCTCCCCCGTGTCCTCTCTTGCTCTCTTTTTTTCCCCTTTATCCTCTTCCTTCTCCCTCCCTCATGCTTTTCCTCCTCTGCCTCCTCTCACTTACCTAATCTTTCTCCCACCAACTAACTTATCCCTCTCCTCTCATCTCCCTCTTTCATCCCTTCCTCATCCTTCCGCCCTCTTCCTCTTTCTTCCCTCAGGGCAGATCCTCTTAAAAGCTTTCCGGCTCGTAATAAAAAAACGAGGAAAATAATTACGTTCCGAGTTACTTTTTATTATTTATTTTTTATTTATTTCTCCTTATCAATCACTTTCTTGGATATTGGTTTCCGTTACTGTTTTAATTGTCAGCGGAATATTGGTCTCTATAGAGTTGTTTGTACAGGAGCTAACTTTTTCAGTCCGGTAACATATTACATTTTATTCTTATTACCATACCATTTTCTTCTGTTTCTAGGGAGACTATTAGTAGGGAAGTAGTAGGCAGAAACTCCATCAACCCTTAATTGAACAAGACATAGCACAAATTGAATAAAATCGTCCTCATGTTGCTAGAATTGAATAAAAAATACGTGACCCGATTGAAGGGATTAGCCAAACATGTTTGGTCCGAAGCCATTTCTTGTTATTATTCTTGTTGCTGATAATCTTCCTCATAACCGAACCACTTACACATAACCTAACCTATGAGTCACCCACAAAACCGAACCACTCTTCTAAGTGAACCGCTCCCATAGCCAAACCACTCTTGTAACTGAGCCACTCCCATAATGGAACCTTTTCCACAACCGAACCACTCCCACAACCGAACCACTTTCAGGGTCAAACCACTCCAAGAATCGACTCACTTCCACTAACCGAAGCACATCAGTCTAACCTTTAATATCAACTAAATCATCCATCCCTGTATATATATTTCCATATCAGCATCTCCAGAAAGAGTCCGATATTGAGGCAGTTTCCAGCACTACGCCTATCTCTGGCCTGATTCCACCACATTCACGGTCAGTGGCAAATCAAGTCCCAATCACCCACTCATCCAGTCTCTTGTGCATTAGAGTGTATTGGAGAAAATTGGCTAATGATGGCCACGGAGAAAACTGTAGCCGATCTAAGTAACTCTTTACCCATGAAGGTTTAGGTTAGGTTAGGTTAAGCCTGGATTTATATAGGCTTTGTTTGGTAAGTGAGTTCAGGTTAGGTTAGGTTAGTCTAGGCTAGGTTGAGTTAGTCTGTTAGGGTTGTTTTGCTAAGCTAGCTTGTTATGTTATGCTTAGGAAAGTTAGGTCAGGTTAGGATAGTTTTTTAGAGCAAAAGGTTGGGTTAGGTTAGGTTTGGTTAGATTAGATTATGTTTTCTGGTAAATGAAATAAGAACGATCATCCTAGGAAAGAAAGAGGCCAGACCGGAGTATTGGGGAAACTTTAATATTTATTTATTTATTTAGGTCGTTAGTTATTAAGTTAGATTGCTATTTTTTTAAGGAGCGTCTGACAGCGAGTGGTGGAGCAATTTTAGTTATGTAACTCCATAACTAAAAGTAGAAGTTATCTGGATAGAAAGGAAATGATGGATGAGCGTGACAAAAGGCAGTTCTGGATGAACATCCGTTTTTATTTTTTT